>NW_028277058.1:19835833-20138863 GCF_059951505.1 Python bivittatus | reverse complement strand
ACTGGTACCGTCCTTGGAGGAAGGAAGCGAACCAGCATAAAATTGTGCTGCCCACGCCCAACTCCCTAGGTCAGCCCAAAGGGACCAATACCATGGTCGATGGTATTGAAAGCCACTGAGAGGTCAAGAAGAGCGAGGATGGATGCACTATCCCCATCCCACTCCCGCCAGAGATCATCCATGAGTGCGACCAATGCTGTCTCCGTCCCATATCTGGGCCTGAAACCTGACTGGAAAGGGTCCAGATAATCTGTTTCATCCAGTATCCTCTGGAGCTGCAATGCCACTACCTTCTCAACCACCTTCCCTAAAAAGAGGAGGTGGGAGACTGGACAAAAATTGTCCAGTACAGGGGGATCCTGGGATGATTTCTTGAGGAGGGGATGCACCAGTGCCTCTTTAAAGACAACCAGGAACACCCCTTCTCTCAAGGATGAATTCACCATCGCCTGGAGCCACCCACATCACCTCCTGAGCGGCCTTGACCAGACAGGTGGGGCATGGGTCTAGTTGACAAGTGGTGGCATTAATAGTCTGGAGGACCCTGTCCACTTCCTCAGGTCCAACAGGACCAAACTATGTTATTACATTTGATTACATCTCTTATATCCATCAACATGGGTACAGATCTTTCCTACATAACTTTATCCAAGGTGACTGGCAAGAGGAAATAGAAATGATCAGGTGTGCTGCTGCTGCCAAATGATGATTCTTTATTATCAACAAGTTCATCCAAATATAGTTTTACAGGTTACTGGCAAAATAAATGAAATCTACCATATAATATTTTGTATGTAGAAGCTATGAACTTTTTAAATAGGATTATTTCTTGGTGGTGGTGGTGGTGATTAAATTGTATTTGTGTATGATCATTCTAGAAAAATAATTCAGCTTTAAAAACAGAGAGGAAAACTAAGAGGATTTCTTATTCTACTGGTCCTAACATGGATTGGACAATTTTAACCATTCTGTAAATTCTTGTACAGGACAACAGTAACACCCATTTTTCTAGTGCATCGTTTCCAATAATATTACTGCAAAGATTTGTTCCTCCTGCATATCTTTCCTATCTCCCATAGTAAACATTGGACACTGGATTGTCAATCTGTTCTCCAAATGATAATTTTTTAAAAATGATATCCAATTTATCAGATACTGCATTTTATCTGTACCAAACGTTACAAGATAAACCTATTCAAAACATTTCAACATATATAATGGAGGTTTTTTATGTATTAACATCTTTAAAAACTGGACAGCTGAAGATTTCCTCCTCTTCTTTATCACTTAAACTGATACCCAAAATCCATTTATTCAAGTCTGTATTAATTATCAGCAGTGAATAATTCAATAATTTTCTGAATGGTTTTTCCAAAAGACAACATAAATATTTGAATGTCTACAAACCTGAGGCCAAGTATCCTTTGAGGCGTGGAAGCAGAGTTTCTGGATCTATTAAAGTAAGTTTCCCCAAGCATTCAGCAACAACATTCCTGGTGCCCTCTTCTGCACACTCACAGTGTTTGAGTAGCAAAGACCAGATGCTCTCCACATATGGTTTGAGACCTTGCACTGTGGCAGAGCTAATTATTTCCTTTAAGGAATGAAGCAGAAGGTATTGTCTTTTAGGCTGACTAGTTATTTCTTGCAAGACAAATGGGAGATATTCCGGAAGATTGCCGACACTGATACTTCCCAATGCATATGAAGCTGCAGACTTCACTTCTTCACTAGGAGAGGAAAATGCTTCTAAAATTACAGATTTTAGCTCTATTTGTCCACTTAAATCAATATGATGTCCAACTTCCCCAAGAGAAAGCAAAGCTAAGAGACGAATGGAATCCGTAGATCTTGAGTTCTTGACATCCTGAATAAACTGACCCACAACTGCTGGTCCCTCTTTAGGACATGCTCGTGTTAGGGCAGCTACACATTTGGCAATTGAATAATAAGACTGCTTGTGAGTAAGTGCTGTACTTTGAGAGTACACTGGACCTGTTAACATGCGCAATAAATCCATATATCCCAAGTTGCTTGTTCCAGTCACAACCAGAGCTTGGAAAAATTCTAGCATGGCACTAAGTGCCCCACCTTGCAATAATGGTGACCTTACCAACCCAATAAGTTCATTCAATATGGAACCACTGATTTTTGAGAGTGAGGAAGGATAAACTTTAGCCAGAGTGGTCAGAAAACTGATGGCCATTTGTGACACGTGCATATCACTCTCACTAATAAGAGGTGGAAGCTCATCTAGGACAGCATCAATCATAGCAGCTGTCAAGCTATCACTGTAGTTTTTTATTAATATATCTAAAGCAGACAGAGTTCCAAGTTTCAAAGCACGCTGGTTCTTTCTGAGGAAAGAAGCAAGAATAGGAACACCTTCTCCTAGAACTGGCCTTAGATCTATCTTCAGAGGAGAACCAGCTATCAGAGTCAAAGCCTTCACAGTGGTTAGCCGAGTTATCTCATTTTTTAGTCTCTCTAGAAATATCTGAAGAGTATTAGGTAGATCAGAACCAAGATTGTCTCCAAGACTGCAAATGATTTGGCCCATACAGGAGATTGCTCTCTCTTTTACTTCTTGATCAATGTCAGCAGCTTTCAGTCTCTTGATTGTACAAGTAAACAAATCTTTGATATAAGGACTGGCATCAAAAGAAGAAGGCTGATCCAGAGGGCGTATGACTTTAACAAGCTGTTGGGTAACTAGAAGCGCCTCAGATGTTATTTTATAAAATGGATCTCCAACACATGCTACTACAGGAGGCACCAATGCTTGAACATGCGGATGAAAAACTTGGGGAGTGTGATTACAGAGGATCACATACAAACACGATAAAGCATCTATCTTCAGATTAGAAGAACTTGATTTGTCATTCAGTGAAAAAATTATGCCTGTAAAAAAATCCATAGATAATTCATGTAATTTTATATTTCAAATGTACTTTTCTTATAATTCTGAACATCTGATTTAAACTAAGCTTGAACCAAAAATTCTATGAACTTATATTTAAGTAACACAGAAATTAATAAAGGAAATATGAAATATTATATCCATTTGTTACCTATATCTCAATAAATATTTTTTCTACATTTACACTACAAAATCTGAGAAGTAAGAAAATGGTAAATTCTTACAGAACTGCACCTCTTCCTGAAAGAATTGGTGGCTATCTTGGTAGAACTCTTTGATGCAGCTTTTTCACCAGAAGCCTAGTGACTACAAAAGCAAAGAGTGCTTACTGATAGTTCCAAACAGTTCACTGCCTACAGTAATTTCTTTCCCTTTCTCTCTCTTTAATGTCATAGAAACTTTTCTTATTGGGATAGGCAGCCACAATGATTCTTATCTGAAAAGCCTTGTATCCAAGCTACTCTAATGCACTTTACATGGGCTTCAGCAGACGCATAATCTTTCTGCTTATTTACTAAGCAGCACATAGGGTCAGAATCGTATTGCATCTATTCTCCACTATCTGCATGGCTAACCATTCCATTTTAAGCCTAGTTCAAGGTTTTCTTCTCGCTTTTTGAGGCCTTAAATGGCTTAACATGTACAGTGCATTCGGAAAGTATTCAGACCCCCTTCACTTTTTTCAATTTTGTTATTGCAAATAGCAGCTTGATACTATAATCGTTCAAATTCATTTTTTTCTTATTAATCTGCACTCAGTACCCCATAATGACAAAGTGAAAACAGAATTTTAGAAATGTCTGTAAATTTATTAAAAAGAAAAAACTGAAATATCACATTGGCATAAGTATTCAGACCCTTTGCAACAACACTTGAAATTTAGCTCAGGTGCCTCCCATTTCTCTTGATTGTTGCTGAGCTGTTTCTACACCTTGATTGGAGTCCACCTGTGGTAAATTAAATCGATTGGACATGATTTGGAAAGGCATACACCTCTCTATAGAAGGCCTCACAGCTGACAACGCATACTGTATCAGAGCAAAAGCCATGAGGTCAAAGGAACTGCCTGCAGAGCTCAGAGGCAGGATTATTGCAAGGCACAGATTTGGGGAAGGCTACAAAAACATTTCTGCTACACTGAAGGTTCCCAAGAGCACAGTGGCCTCCATAATTCTCAAAATGAAGAAGTTTGGCACAACCAGGACTCTTCCAAGAGCTGGTTGCCCAGCCAAACTGAGCAATCGGGAGAAGAGCCACAGTAAGAGAGGTGACCAAGAACCCGATGGTCACTCTGACTGAGCTCCAGAGATCCTGTGTGGAGATGGGACAAAGTTCCAGAAGGACAACCATCACTGCAGCCCTCCATTGAACTGGGCTTTATGGCAGAGTGGCTAGACGGAAGCCTCTCCTCAGTGCAAAACACATGAAAGCCCGCTTGGAGTTTGCAAAAAAGCACCCGAAGGACTCTCAGACTGTGAGGAACAAGATTCTCTGGTCTGATGAAACCAAGATTGAACTGTTTGGTCTCAATTCTAAACGTTATGTCGGGAGAAAACCAGGCACCGCTCATCACCTGCCCAATACCATCCCAACAGTGAAGCATGGTGGTGGCAGCATCATGCTGTGGGGGTGTTTTTCAGCAGCAGGGACTGGGAGACTGGTCAAGGTTGAGGGAAAGCTGAATGGAGCAAAGGACAGAGATATTCTCAATGAAAACCTGTTCCACAGCGCTCAGGACCTCAGACTGGGCCGAAGGTTCACCTTCCAACATGACAATGATCCTAAGCACACAGCAAAGACAACACAGGAATTGCTTAGGGACAACTCTGTGAATGTCCTAGAGTGGCCCAGCCAGAGCCACAGCCCTACTGAACATCTCTGGAGAGACCTGAAAATGGCTGTCCACTGACGGTCCCCGTCCAACCTGATTGAGCTTGAGAGGATTTGCAAAGAAGAATGGCAGAAAATCCCCCAATCCAGGTGCGCAAAGCTTGTCGTGTCATACCGAAAAAGACTGGAGGCTGTAATTGCTGTCAAAGGTGCTTCAACAAAGTACTAAGTAAAGGGTCTGAATACTTATGCCAGTGTGATATTTCAGTTTTTTCTTTTTAATAAATTTACAGACATTTCTAAAATTCTGTTTTCACCTTGTCATTATGGGGTACTAAGTGCACATTAATGAGAAAAAAAATGAATTTGAAAGATTGTAGTATCAGGGTGCAACATAACAAAATTGAAAAAACTGAAGGAGGGCTGAATATTTTCTGAATGCACTGTATTTACTGAAATATTTCTCTTGTACACGCCAACCCATTAAGACCTCTGAAGAGGGCACAACGTATGGTGGCATCAATGCCAAGGCTCAATTATCCAAACTATAGCATTCTCAGTTACATCATCCCCAATATGAAACTCCTAATCTTTGAAGATGCACCTCATCCACTTCTTCATCACTGCAATTGCATTAACTCATTATTCCAAACTTATCTGTCTAAGCTTCAGTTCTTTCATGATATTCTGCTAGATATTTGTCGGTGATTTTATCTAAACAAAATTAAGATAAAAATTCCAAAAAAAACCCCTGCAAAGGTATACTATAGTAACACAATAACTATAGTAACACAGTAAGAACAACATTGTTTTGGTCCAATCGTCTACCAACAAGTAATGCTCCAACCAAAGCCTTTTATACAAATAATGCCAACATATATAATCTTAGTTTGTTTCTAATGCAACAACAGCCTAGCCAGCAATCAGAGTTTCTCTAGGTCCTTTTTTTTGCTCCTTCATTCACCTAGTCATCAAATTGTATTGCTATATCTTAGCAGCAACCATTTAACCTTATACTATAACTTCATTTTTCTAAGGAAGAGAGCTTGACAGAGCATGGTCTTAGAATAATGGTTCTCAGAAGAGTTCCCAAATACAATTTAATTGTTGTCATGATTTTGACACAACTTTATTTTACCATAAAACCAAGTACTGTAACTAGAATTCAAAACTGGAAAGATTTATAGCAATCCTATATACAAACCTCTTCTCTCAATTTTCTCCTGCCCAGTGTTTTCAGTCCATAGATATTTACTTCAGTTATTTCTCTCCGGTTTCCCTATAGAACATTTCTCCAAACCTTACCCCTATATTTACCCCTCTGTTAAACCTATTCAATCTATTACCTTTCAACACATTAGAAAAGTAATAGAAAAACACCCCAAACCTTTAGCATTAAAACAAAATCTTCCATTTGGAGGAAATGTTGTTTCTTCCCTGCTCCAATTTATAAATATTTGATTATTATTTCTCTTGGCTGTATGCTTTGTATTCTAAAATGCAGGGCTCATGTCAATCATTGCAAGAAAGACCAAGCATATAAATGGACCAATTTGGAATATTTGGAGATTCAATCAAGCTGCCTTCAAATACAATCTCCAAATAGAATATCTGAACTGAAGTCTCACATAATTCTAAAGCACAGTTGTACAATAGCTGAAGAAGACAGTATTGCCTCAAAACTAAATAGTGCTTGAAAATATATTAAAAGTTCACAATATTTTTAAAACAAAATCCAGGGTTCATACCTGGAACAAGTACAGGAATATGTTGTGTGAGAGCACCAGGTAACACATTGACTAATTCAGTTAGCATGTTAAAACAGCACTGACGAGTCTTCACACTTTTTTCCTTCATCTGTTTGTGCAAAGCTTTAACAATGTTGGGAACCTGTAATTATATACGCATTAGATAATCCAGCCATTACTCCCTCCTATACAAATTTACAAATTATGAATGGTTCTTAAATAAATATAACTGAAGAAATAAGAATACAAGATGAGCCCTGCTGGATTAGGCTGAATGCTTACCTGGTCCAGCAGTCTGTTCTCAGAATATCTCCACATTCAGATGCTAAGTAACTTGTTGTACTTTGCTGTAGGATAATGCAGTTGTTACCCTTCACAAACCAAAAGCAACTGTCTAAAAGCAGGACAGCATAGTGATTCAAGCTTCCATACTAGAAAATATCTGTACTGATGTTTAATGTAGACATTTCATTACAGTTAAGAATAATGTAATCTGTACGCTGCTTTGAAAAAGATATTTTTTACCACTTTACATATTTAAATGTTGGTGCTACGGATACTTTTGTTTACTAACCTGACTCTGAAGCATTGTTAAAGGTGTTTCTCCTTGCTCCATTGCATCAGGATCACAAAGCCAACTCTGCACAGGGCGAGTTTGTTTTAGAAGGGAAAGGTATGCATGGAAAACATCTGCTTTTACATTCTCCTCCCGTTCTTTGAATCTTGCAATTAAAGCAGGGGACACTGTCTTATAGAATTCTGGCAGCATTTCATGCCTTGTACTGACTACAGCATCCAAGCATTTTGCAGCTGCACGTCTAACTTTCCAGCTCATGTCATCATCATCACTATATTCATCATCACTCCCTTGAAAAGAATAAAAGGATACCAGGTTATATATAGTCATGATTAAAAATAATAGATAACACTAGACTGCTTTTTGTCAATTAAATATTTAATATTGATGATGATTGATAAAACAAGTACAGTCCTGCTGGGGCCTAATGTATATTCAATGATATAACCTGGCAAATGTATGTTAAGTGATATAAGCCAGTGAGCACTTTCTCATGCAAAATCTTTAACAAAGGGAGACCACCACTCAATCCTAGGGCTGTAAGACAGACAATAATACTAGTTTGCATTTTATAAAATTTTATAATCAACTTGTTTCAGTCAATATTAAATTATTTACTTTCATGACAATTGCACTAGGTTAACAAATATATTTAACATACTGCTTTAATAACATGTATGTTTACTTTTAGCAGTTATGTTTTATTTCTAACATAGTCTACCTTGATCATCATCATCTCCACCATCAGCATCCATAGCATTCTCATCTTCATCTTCATCATCATAATTGTAATTGGGATCGTAAGTAAGATACTTAAGACAAATGTTTATAATGGTGGTTACATGAGGATAAACTTCTTTAGGGCATCTGCATAATAAAAGTAATATAAATTAGATGACTATTAATGACAAAGCATTATTCCATTACTCAAATCCATACACAGATACTGCAAACATCATTACTATGTTTATGGCCTGAAGCATTTACATGTGGCTTTCTGGCTTACATGTCTTAACATTCTGCTCCTTTTATTCTCCCTGAGAAGCTGAAATTCTCCCAGGTCAGGCTGTTGGAAAGGTACAGTTCTTTCCCCTAAAAGTAAGTGCCTAGCATCTCAGGATGAACTGAGAGGGCATATGTTTCTAGGGAAGTTTGTTTATTTAAAAGATGTCTACAGCTGCCCACATTACGTAACATAATTCTGGATGGCTAACAAAAATTAAACAAGTAACAGTAGACAAAAATTAAAAACCCCTTTCAAACCACCAACTACTGTAAGTTGAAAGCAGCAAGTGCTTCATGTGTTGATTTTAATTTGCTTTGGAAGTCTTGCTGATCAAAATCTCAGGCAAAACTATTGGTTTAATATGGCAATGTGCTAAGCTGATGATGTCAGCTCTCTTTATATTTAATTAGTAAACAAAAAAGTTCTCATATCTGTTTCTACCCAAATAACTTGTAGAGTTTCTCATCTGATTTATTATAAGTATGAAATTTATACTTATATAAGAGAGAAAACAAGAACTTCCCCCCTCCCTCTTCTGAGAGGAAGCAGCTTCAGTTAAGCTTGGTATGGGCCCAAAAGAGAAAGAAAAATGCTTTAACAGACTGAAAAAGAATCAAACTAAACTGCCTGCTACTTAGCTCTTGTCTATGATTTAGAAAGTTATACAATGACAGGATTTATGCACATCAAAACCTTAAGAGCTTTCTGGATTTGAATCAGAGACATGAATTGAAAAATTTAGTAACTGATTCATGAAACAAGAATTGCTCAGCTTGAATATACTGATAAGCAACATGGTTACAGATGTAGAAACAATTTTAGTAAATAAAGATCTTTGGGATGAAGTGACATATGTACAATGCTATACTGCAGAAATAATTTACAATTTCTAAACATTTCTAAACATTCCATTTAATACTAAGCAAAATCAGCACAACTTTCATGGACAAATGTATACACAAGATTCCTTCTCATTATATGGGGTATTCATTTGAAACCAGAAATGCTAATTGTGTGGGTTTCCATTTTCATTCAGCTAAAAATCCCAGTTCCATTGTTATCAGATTCTTGAAATCTAATTTGAGATATTTCACATTTATCACAGCAAGTGGGATTTTTGGAATGGAAAGCAAAGGAAGATAATGATTTTTTCAGATCTGCCTCTACAGGTAAGTAAGAACAGAAAGATTTTCAGTAAACAACTACACAAAAAAGGATTAAACTTTTTTAAAACCCTTTTCAGCAATTTTTTGTATATCCCTACATAGTGGTATTGAAAACATTTTGTTTTACAGGCAGTAGAGAAGTTCATTGTCCTTAGATTATCTTCAATAAGAGCTGGAGTCCTTTAATTTTTTTCAGCTTTTAGAGAGTGATAAGACATCTTTTTTTCCAGGGGGAGATCCTATATTTTCAGTATATCCAATGAAAAGTCCCAATAGCAGTAGAGTGTGTTTTAGTTTCTTCTTCAGTTTTGGGTATTTTTTAAAGTTTTTTTCTTCTAACTTTTTCCCCACTATTTTTATTAAGATTAATATCCAAACTAATATCCTGTACAATGTAATCAGGCAGGCTTGCATTACACAGGAAGTCTTTTTATTTGCAACAGTGGAAAAATGTTTGTGAAAATCGCTCAGGTGGAAGGAACAAAACAAAACAGCAGCAGCAGCAAAACCCTGTAGTCATGCAAGCGTGTCTAACAGGTTTTTCAGCCATTACATATAAGACTTCTTCCTGCCCTGTAAGACCAAAACCAATAAAAACTCTCACTTCTTTTAAAAATAAGAGGATAGTAGAAACGTTCCTCAGGTTTGATCCACCTCATGGACCAATCTTTTCCCAACCTTGGTACAGTGGTACCTCGGGTCACGAACAGCTCCGTTCGCAAAATGTTGCCTCTGTTCGCGAATGCCGGATCGGGTGACGAACAGGATCCGCAGCCATTTTCCCTCCCGTGACAGGGGAAATGGCCTCCCCTGTAGGGAGGGGGACTCTCCCTCCAAGCAATAACTGCCTCCCCACCCGCCTTCCTGTCCTTCACGCCAGAAGTTGCGTCGAGCAAGGTTAGCGTTCTCTCTCTTCGTGCTGTACTTTGTGTCATATTTTTGTGGTTTAAAAAAAAAATACATATGGTTCAGAACGGATTAACTGTAATTACATTGAACCTTATGGGGAAATTTGATTCGGGACACAACCAAAATCGGTTGGGGACCAAATTCGGAGGGGTCAGAACGGATTAACCGTATTTACACTGAACCTTATGGGGAAATTTGATTCGGGTCGCGACCAATTCGGGTCGCTACCAGAGTTGCGGAACGAATTAAGTTCGTGAACCGAGGTTCCACTGTATTTCTTATGAGATGGTATACATATCAAACATGAAGAAGTCTACTATATCTCTAACCTGGAAAGGGTGGAAATCTGAAATGATACAGGCAATGAAATGGCCAACTAATCCCCACTCTATTGTAAAGAAACAGAAGAAATAATACTAATGATACTAATACTACTACTAATAATAATAATAAAACTTGTGTGCCACCCAACTCTCAACAAATCTGGAAGGTGTAGAGTGAAAGAAAAAGACAAAACATGCTGATTATGAGAGAGCTAGTGTACCGTCAGCCCCACTAGATGGATCAGACCATGAAATCAACTCTACAAGAAGGCTAAAACTATTTTTATTGAGACTAGCTATTATAATAGAATGTTGTATGTCTGATTGTGCTAAATCTCCTTCTTATAGTTCAGTGAATTAAGGAGGCATCTGTTTGAGCCATTTCCAAATGTTATCTGGCTCTTTAAAAAATGTTTCAGCTTCTTTTGCCTAGGCAACAGCTCCTGCCTTACACTCTACACATATAGTATTCTAAATATACGTCAGATAACATATTTAACATATAATAGAACTGTTTTATATTAGATTTTCCAATTGGTACTTTTGAGAAGTGTTAATTGCATGTCATGGCACATCTCAAGCACTACATAAGCATACCTTATTAGTCTTTTGCATGGGGATATTAAGAACCCACAACTTTGAAATTGTTGTATTATTTATTTTAAGGAAATAACTCAGAATTAGTAACAGAACAAGCAGTAAAATAATTTAGTTCAATGACAAACACTGAAAGGACTTCATAATTTCACAACAACCATTTTCTTCTGCTGCAGCCTTTCCTCTGTGATTGTACAATTAGCTTCAATTCTTTTCATACTGTAAAGGTAGTTAGGAGAAACTAAATGAAGCAATGAATATCTTACCTCCTAACAAAAGATTCAAATGCTTGAATGCAATATTCTCGAAGTTCATCATCATCTATGTTACAAAATTTTACTACTAAAGGGATAATTTTCTCAAGATATTCACCTGATGGCAGAAAAATAAATACAATTAATATGAAACGTTTAACACTTCACATGAAAATTAGAAAGACTGCATACTATATAAATGTATTTACCTATCCTATGACCTGCTTGCCTACTGATGGCAGCAATACATTGTATATAGGTTCTTGTTGTTGACATGGAATCATTTTTTGAAAGCTCGGTCAAGAGGTGCTCAATAAGGTCAACAAACACTATGTTGCCACAGCTCATAACAAGATGACCAAGAGCAATGATGGTTCTTTTTCTCACAGCAAGCCTTGGACTAGTTAGCTGAGGAAGCAGACAGGTCAGAATAGAAGGATGGAAGTTAACAAGCAGTCCTCCTTGCCTTAAAACATAAAAAAAAAAAAAAAAAAAATCAGGGAAAAGAGTCAGTATAATAAATTATGTTGCCTAGGCATTCTTGAAATTAGCTTTAAAGACAAACATGCACAGGACAGGTTTTTTTAAATATGTTTTTTAATCCAGCCTTTATTATTTTTATAAATAACTCAAGGTAGCGAATATACCTAATACTCCTTCCTCCTCCTATTTTCCCCACAACAACCCTGTGAGGTCAGTTGGGCTGAGAGAATGGCTGGCCCAAAGTCATCAAGCCGTCTTTCATGTCTATGAACATCTTTAATGTGTATGTTTACCTGCTCAGCATGTCAGCCATGATGTCCAAGGCCTCTAACTGAACAGACACGTCCTCTTGTTTTGCAATAGCACTAGTAAGTCGCCCAGTAATTTTTTTACAAACATTAGCTGCTAATGCAGAACCTGGAAATAAATGCAATTTCATCAATATTAAAGTAATAATTATTGGCATAGTTCTGTGATATTTCCAAAATAAAATGTTACTTATTTTGTAATACATGTATTTGAATAAATTATATAACTAATCTATTTTTATTTCCTAATAAGGTATAAGCATAATTGCATAGCACACAAAAGAACAAACCACATGCACCATAAGTGACTGCAATCTATAACAACTTCTTACCCAAGCTTCCAGTTATAACTCAGATCTCTTTGAGAACTATTTAGAAAAAGAATATTAGAACACCAAGCTGGTAAAACTAAATAGCACCACAGAATAAAGTTCTGTACAAATTATTTTAACAAGCTGGACGAGACAATAAAATGTTGCAGTGTGTCTGAATACTCTATCAGATTTTTCTTCATGCCTGGTTTTCTTTTTTCACTAGATTATTTAATGTTTTGGCTACATAAAAAATAGTGCTTATACCCAATGTCAGAAATAAGAGAATTATAGCACCATACAATTTAAATTTTACAACTATAAATTGCAAATGCATGGAACTATATTAAGTGAGCCACGTTATTCTCACTGATGTTTGCTATTTCATGTGAAAGAGTAATGACACAGAAGCAGCCATAGTTTTGTAATACTTAATATTCTCTATTGATTGTTAGGTATCATCAGGATCCCAAGTTGCAAACTGTTAAATAAAATTAGATTTGTTACTCTGAATTACAGATATTTCCAATTTGAAATCAAATCAAGATGTTAATTTGCTCATTTCTATTAATTTCACTTTTCTAAAAGTACTATTACAAACAGACTGATACTAGAACAAAAGGAGTATAATTTACTCCTTTTAAAGTGTTTTTTTATTTAAAAGAATAATGTATCAACAAAATATTTTTTCCTTGAGAGGGGTCATTCACATATCAATTAAATGGTTCAAAGCAGATCTGTTCAAATTAGTAGCATTTACCACAAAAGGATGAGTACAGTATCACATCCAAAATCTGTGTGTTTTAAAATCAAGGAAAAAATTATTGTGGGTCAAATTGATAGCTAACATAATCAGAGTAAGTAAGCAAGAGAGTAAGAGCAGATGAGGATTACAAAACCTTTAATTATCAAGTATCTATCTCATGGTGGCTCAAACTGGGATAAATAAAAAGTTGCTGGTTAAAGGCAATTTAGATGCATTGAACTACTATAGACTGCTCTCTGTGTGAAATTTCATGTCACATTGTACAACTCACAATTATGCCACACAGTGCAGGCAGAGCTTGTTGTTAAAAATGAGCTGTGTTATGCTAGACAGAGTTTGCAGCATAAATCCTGGGCCATGCTGCACAACACAATCATGTCACACAATACCATACAGATAATATTAATCAAGGACCAAAATGTCCATCGGCTTTATTTTTTGAACTCTTCCTGTTTCCTCTCTTGAAACACATAAAATCCAAGCTGGAAATTAAAACAGTAGAATAAAGATACTTAAAAGCAAAGATTACCAATTTCCCCAATATCAAATCAAATATTTAAAAATAGGATAATTATTTCTGTTAGAACTTTATCTGAACTCAGGTTGACTGACTAAAATCAAGCTAGATAATAACTGACCCAGAGAAGAAAAAGAGAAAGATTTACCACTGGATGCAGGAGGAAGTTCTCCAATAACTGTTTTTAGGCCAATGCTTGAAATATCACGTAGCTGTTCTTTGTCAGAAAGCATGTTAGTACAGAGGGTATCAACAATTGTCTCTACTTGGTATTCTTTCACTTTACTCACCAGGGGCCCAAGACTGCAATGAAACCAAAACAATTTAAATTGTAACTAAAAATATTGAAATATTCATTGATATTTATAAATAAAACTTGTGCTACACATCAACACAGAGGAAGGCTTGTGTTTCCATTCATTTAAATTAACCAGTTTCAAATCAAAGCATGCATTGGATGATGACATATGCTTCCATTATAACACAGATATTAAAGTGATTATTTAGTCATTGGTTGGTCAAAAGATAATCATTTCAATAATATTTTGCCAAAAACACATTTATTAAACTTTCCTGTTAACAGCCCAAAGTGTAAATCACACAATTATTTTTGTGAGTTTCACAAGATAAGCTTTATTAAGAAAATAGTACAGGTAGTCCTCAGTTAATGGTTGTAACTGGGTCCAGGAATTCCGTTGCTAAACAATACGGTTGTAAAGCACAATGTCATGTGACCACACAAACTTATGACAGCAGTTCCAACAGTTCCAGTTGTGGCTGTTAGGTGCAATGTCATGTGATCACCATTTGCAACCTCCTGCCAGCTTCCTTATTGACTTTGCTTGTTGGAAGCCAGCAGTGAAGGTCACAACTGGCAATCACATGACTGCAGGATGCTGCAATTGTCATAGTTGCAAGTCGATTGCTAAGTGCCTGAATCACGATTATGTGACTGTGGGGATGCTGCAACAATTGCAACTTTGAGGAATTGTCTGTATGTCTTCTCATTCAGTGCTGTTGTAACTTCGAACAGTCACTGAATGAATGGTCATTAATTGAGGACTACCTGTATTTCTTAGTAAGTCTCAACTTGTTACACTTGGAAGAAACAGGAAATAAAGAGTAACGAATAAAAGTTATTTTTCTTCTAAGTGTAAATTGTTTTTTGTCAATAAGAGTATGTTTGAGATTTTGGAACTTCCCCATTTAAGGGTGGTGTGCAATTTGGGGGTCTTCCTGGACTCATAGCTCCTGCTTAATGAGCCAGTGGCAGCTGTAGCCAGGAAAGCCTTTGCGCAGCTTCATCTGGTGTGCCAGTTGCGCCCTTTCCTAGATTGGGGGGCTCTTCAAACAGTTACTCATGTCCTGGTCACCTCATGGATTGACCACTGCAACAGGCTCTATATGGGGCTGCCCTTGAAAACCACCTACAAGCTTCAACTGGTTAAGAATGCAGTAACACTGGCCAATGATGGGCATGCCTCGGTATGCCCATGTAACACCTCCACTTCACAAGCTCCACTGGTCGCCAGTTTACTTCTGGATGCAATTCAAGGTGTTGGTCGCTACCTATAAAGCCTATAAACCAGAGGGCCTAGTTACTTGAGGGACTGTCTGTCTCCCATAGTATCTGCCCAGCTGATCTACTCTGGCAGGACTGACGTGCTGTAGGTTCCTTCAATTAAACAATGCCATCTATTGGAACCCTGAAAGCACACCTTGTTTGTAGTAGCGCCTGACCTCTGGAATACAGTTCCCTGAGATTTGAATGGCCCCCACCCTACTGGTGTTTCAAAGGACACTGAAGATTTGGCTGTTTGCCCAGGCCTGTGGCGAGTGTGATTGAAGCCCCCTTTTCTTCTTTTTCTTTGTTCCCATCTGGGTTTGTTATCTCTGCCATCTTTGTTTGTTTTTGTGTTGTTTTCTTGTTTTAAATGTTTTTAACAATTTATAAACTGGCCAGAGTCACTGGGAGTCAGGAGACATGTAACTTTAATGTTACTGTTGTTGTTATCTCCATCATAGACTGCATTATTCCTTGGCATTATTTATTTTCTATATCACGCATTTTCCTTAGCAGCCTGAGCTGTAGTTTATTTTACAGCTGTTGCAGCTGAAAAAAATGCTGTGGGTTGATTTGATAGCTGATTGATAAAATATTCTGCTGCTAGCACGATAACTTCAAAACTGAACTTTCCTCCCCACTCCTATATGCCCAATACATTTGACACCTGGACAACGTAAATGGATTCTCCGTGCCTTACTATGGCCAAAAGACTGATATTGCAGCATTGGAAAGATAAATGTACAGCTCCATTTATTCAATGGATTGAAGACCTGATTGCACTTGTCACTTATGAGCGGTTTGCCTATAGACATAGACTTTGTATGGACAAGTATAATGAAATATGGGCCTCATTTATACAAAATAGAGGTTAAAAAAATGATAATCATATAAATCTATTAGAAATATATATGTACTTGAATATTTTATTAGGTAAGTATATATAGAATTGAAATTGTTCATTGTTATGATATATTTTTTCCTCTGTTATATTTTTTTCACTTTTTTGTTAAACCACTTTTATGTATTTTTTCTTCCTTTTGTAATAAAATTTTTTATTAAAAAAAAATAACTTTTCTCTCCACTCATAAAGCAATTCTTTAAGCCATAAGGTAGTAAATCACAAAAATACAAGGTAACATTCAATAGTTTTCCAGCTTCTTTACAATAAATGATTTTTTTAAGACTAAGAATGTATAGATAAAGTTGATAAGAATAAAGAAGAGAAACAAGTAGCAGGAACTTTGAGAGGAAGTAAGCATATATACCTGGGGTTCAAGATACTAGAGAAAGAGAAATTGGAGCATAGTACTAGGTGGGATTCCATGGACAGAAATCCTCAGGACAAATGGGGTGCAGTAGTTAGGAATTTTTCAAAAATAAGACAAACAGTATCAATTACAAAGACCATTTCAATCAGCTGGATGGAGGTCAGCTTAGGAAATTGTTGTGAATGCATAGGAAACTTTAAATTGATCTAAGAATTAAAAGGGGCACGTATAGAAAATGGAAGGTAGATGTAATCACCAAGGAAATTTATCAGCAAGTACCTAAATTTGTAGAAAGAAAGAATGGTTCAAACACAAGAACCTAGGCTTGCAAGGGAACCTAAAAGCTAGAAAAATAACTTTATTGGCTATGTCAGTATTAAAAGGAAGTGGTAGGCCAACTACAGATAGTCCTCGCTTAACAATAATTTGTTCAGTGACCAATGTTACAATGGCGCTGAACAAATGGTAGTTATGACTGGTCCTCGAAGTTATAGCCATTTCAGTGCCCCCACAGTGATGTGATCAGAATTTGGGGGCTTATCAGCCGGCCCGCATTTACGACCCCAGCGTGCTTCAACTCCCCCCCACATGCCTATCTCCTCACATCACTCCCCCTTTGGCTGCCCTACACTCTGCCATCCCCAGCTGACCTTCACCATCTTCTTTCTCCCTACTGGCTCTTCGCAAGGTGATGGCAGAGTGCAGGGCAGCCAAAAGGGCATACGTGGGACGGAGATAGGCGGGTGAGAGAGGTGAAGCAGAGGCAAGTGCAGCAGGGCAGGAGAAGCATGAGGTCTTCACCTAATAATGGTGGAGTCCTCACCTAATGACCGCAACTGGGACTACCAAAACTGCCATTGCTAAATGGTGGGGTCATGTGATGTTTCACCTAATGACCATTTCACTTAGTGATGAAAATTCCTGTCCCAATTAGGATCTAAAGAAGAAGAAAAAAGCCAATCAGTTTCCATGATATGCTCTTGAGCTTATACCCACCATTTTCAAGGAGAACATTGGGAATCGCTCAGAAGTCCTGAACCTTATTAACAGAGAACCAAAGGAACTGTGAATTGAACTTAAAGAAGTCATTAAGGATGAATGTGAAAAGAGAGTGCCAAAGATGGAGAAACAGGAGAAAGCAGTATTACAACATCTGTAAAGACAGATGGAAACAGACATGGAAAAACAATGTAAGATCTTCCAAAAGATCTTTGAACTCAAAAGGAGGTTCCACCTTCAAATTGTTATGCTAAAGGATGCCAATGGAGAGATAGTAACTGATTCAAAGAAAATCAAACAAAGATGGAAAAAGTATAGTGAAGTTCTGTACAACAGAGATGTCAACATCCAAGGTAACTCAGAAGATATTCTCTACTTACAAGAACCTCTCATAACAGAAGATGAAGTTCAATCAGCCCTCCCATCATTACCAAATCAGAAGGCTACAGGAGCTGATGGAATATCCATAGAAATATGGCAAGTGACAGATGAAGAATCAGTGAAGATTCTAACCAAGCTATGCTAACAAATCTGGAGAACGACACAGCGGCCAACAAATTGGAAGAGGTTAATCTTCATTCCAATACCAAAAAAGGAGATTTAACAGGCTGTGCAAACTATCATGCAATATCCTTAATTTCACATGCTAGCAAATAATACTTAGGATCATCTAAGACAGATCAGAGCCCTACATGGAAAAAGAGTTGTTGGACGTTCAAGTTGGCTTCAGAAAAGGCCAAGGAACATGAGACATTATTGCTGATGCAAGCTGGATAATTGAGAAAGCCAAAGAATACCAAAAAGAAGTCAGTATGTGCTTCATTGATTACAGAAAAGGCTTTTGATTGTGTTGATTATGTTAAGCTGTGGAATGTACTTACAAAAACCAGAATCCCAGAACATCTCATTGTCCCCATGTGAAACCTATGTACAGGTCATGAAACCAAAGTATGGACAGAACATGGTGAAACAAACTAGCTCCAAGTTGGCAAGGAGTGAGACACAGCTATATACCCTTCTCTTATATACTCAACCTAGATGCTAATATATATTAAGGGAGCTGAATTAGAAGAAGGGGACCATGGTTTTAAAGTTGGGGCTATGCTGATGATAGCCAAATCTGCAAAGGAGCTGCAAGCTCTAGTAACAAAAGTCAAGAAGCACAGTAACAAATGGAACTAAAATTAAGTATTTAAAAAAACCCAAACTTATGACAATAGGTAGAACAACCAGTCTTAGAACTGACAATGAAGATCCTGAAGGGATAGATAGCTCCTGCCTTTTAGGATCCACCACAGTAAAAGAACAAGCAGTCGAGAAATACATCGCAAACTAGCATTTGTCAGAGGAGCTGTGAAGGCCTTGGAAAAGATATTCAGATGTTGTGATGTGTAAACACCTGCAAAGATCAGAATAGTACAAACAGTGGTATTCCCTGTGACACTCTATGGAATTGAAAGTTGGACTTTGAAGACAGAGGAAAGATGAATATTTACACTTTTGAACTTTGGTGTTGGAGAAGACTTCTGAGAATACCATGGAGAGCCAGGAAAACAAACAAATGGATCATCAAACAAATCAATCAATCCAAAGTTCTCTCTTGAAGCAGAAATGACCAGGCTCAAATTATCCTACTTCAGACACATTATGTGAAGACCCAGCTGAATGAAGAAGGCTCTAATGCTGGGACAGGTGGAAGGAAAAAGAAGAACAAGGTGGATGCACTCAATTACAGTGGCAATAAGTGCACCACTGGAAGACTTGAAAGACCAAGTTAGGGACAGATCGTCATGGAGAAAATCTATCTATGTGATCACTAAGAGTCAATACCAACTTGATGGTACATAATCAATAGACATACAGAAGAATCCTGACAATTTGGAACAGTGGGCAGAGATCAGCAAGATGAATTTCAACAAGGACAAATGTAAAGTTCTACATTTGGATAGGAAAAGTTAAACGCATTAGGCAGATTGGGGATTGGGGGAGAACCACACAGAGAAGCTGAGCACATGAGAAAGGGATGGGCATACAGGTGGATCATAAGCTGAACGTGAGATAACAGTGTTATGCAGCTGCAAAAAAAGCGAATGCAATCCTAGGCTGCATAAGTGTAAGAGCAAGAGAAGCCACTGCTCTTCTTTATTTAGTGGTCAGACAACATCAAGAATATTGCATCTGGTTCTAGGCATCACATTTTAGGAAGGACAATGACAAATTAGAGCATGCCCAGAGGACAGCAACAAAGGTGACAACTGGGCATGGAAGAAAAAGTTTATGAGCAACCATTGGAGGCACTCAATAGATTTAGCCCGGAAAAGACTGTGGGGAGACATGTTAATTGTCTTCAAGTATCCAAAGGGCTGTATCATAGAAGAATGGACAAGAAATAATGGCTTTAAATTGCAGAAAGTAGATTTTGGCCAGATATCAGGAAAAATTGGGAGAACTTTAAACAGAAGCTAAGTACCATTTTCCAGGGATGCTGTAACAGTAATACACTGGGCACATTTTATGATTCTATTAATTCATAAAAAGTTTGCACCAATGGATGAGGCTTTTCCTTCTAGAACTGGGTTTCTCAACCAGGGTTCCATGAGAGGTCACTAGGGGTTCCCCGGGAGATCATGATTTATTAAAAAAATTATTTCAAATTCGGGCAATGCGCTCTCACAGTTATGAGCAGAGACTGAACAAAAATCTAGTTACAGCTCTTTCTGAGCTCTCTGGTAGCGTGCTATAGGACTGTGTTTATTTCACTGAATCCATTCTTAATTTTTGACGCGAGACAGGGGAGACCGTTGATAACAGGTGAACGCTATATTGTAGGAAAGGAGCAATATATTGCAGGAAGGGAAGAATATACTGAAGTGCATTTTTCAAGAAATTAATGGACTTGTCCAACTTAGTCTGTGACATCAGTCTCTCCCTCCAGCATCTTTTCCCTGAGGTTTTCCTGTAGTTATTTTATCCCATTATTTTAAATAAATTTCGTACATGTTTATTCAGTCATGTCCGAGGATCCAATGTGGCAATTTTTGAAGAGAAGGTATGAGAGAAAAGAGGATGATTCTAGAACGGACAATACCAATACGTTTAATGATGATAATGATAAAGAAGAATTTAAATTCTGTACTTCCCTGTACTGGTACATCAACGAACTCAAAAAAAAAGAAAAAGAAGTCCTTCATTGTAAAAGTCCTTTACAATGAAAACCTATATATCAATGGGTTTTACATGGACTGGTGATCTAAGTTGTCCTATTCCATTGTGCTTCATCTGTGGCAAACTACTTACAAATGCAGCAATGGCTCCAGCAAAATTAAAAAGACACTTAATTACAAGTCACAGCCATGTGACAAGTAAAAGTTCTGATTATATTAAAGGGCTACTGGAATCACAGAACAGACTAAAGCTTTTGTTAATAAAATGACAGTCAGTAAAAAAGCCCAAGAAGCAAGTTATTTAGCAGCAGAATTTATTACACAGCAAAGGAAAAGTCACACTTTAGGTGAGAAAGTAATCATGCCAGAATGTAAAATAATAGTGGGGAAAATGCTAGGACCAGATGCAGTACAAGAAATTGAAAAGATTCCACTGTCAAACAGTACAGTAAGTGGCGTATTGAGGACACATCACATGATGCTGAAGAAGTTTTGTGTGATCAACTAAAGCGCAGCAGCTTTTCTATCCAAGATGATGAGTCAACAGATTTCACCAATAAATGTCATGTTATAGCATTTGTAAGATTTGTAAATGATGGTAAAATTCAAGAAAACTTTTTCTGCTGCAAAGAACTACATGAAACATGCAAAGGCCAATATGTATTTAGTGTCTTGTGTTTATATCTGGAAACAAAAAGCCTGTCTTGGAAGAACTGTGCTGGCATCTGTACTGATGGTGCTCCATCAATGGTTGGCTCCATGAGAGGTTTCATTTCTCTTTTAAGAAAAAAAAATTCCTGATGTCCCAACACCCTGCTTTTTTTACACAGAGGTGTTGGTGTCAGAAACTCTCAGAGATGAAATGAAAAAAGTTCTGGATGATGCTACAAAAATGGTTAACTTTATTAAACAAAGAGCAGTTCACTCAAGAAGGTTTAAAAAACTATGTGAAAACCTGGACAAAGATCACATAAGTCTCCTGTTACACACAGAAATATGGTGGCTCAGCAGAGGAAGAGTTCTCAACAGGGTGTTTGAGCTGAAGGCAGAATTGCAAGAGTGTTTTCAAGAAAATAGTATTCCACATTTTGCTGAGTGCTTTGAAGATGGAGAATGGTTGCAGAAACTAGCATACTTAGCGGACATTTTTCATCACATGAACCAGCTGAACAAGTCTCTGCAAGGCACTGGAGAAAATGTTTTGATTTCAAGTGACAAGATTCTTGGATTTAAAAGAAAACTCAATGTTCGGAAAAATCATGTTGCAAAAGGAAATACTGAAATGTTTCCACTGCTGCTTGGACTTGAGAGTGAGGAAGGATATCAGACATTCTCAAATCTAATTGAAAACCACCTGGAAGTACTGTAGAACAAAATAGATCAGTACTTTCCCTCCCTTTCAACACAAATGTATGACTGGGTGAGGGATCCTTTCTCTGCATCTTCTGCGCAGCCTGAGAACTTCACTTTGAAGGAAGAGGAAGAACTTTGTGAGCTGCAGTCTGATCATACACTCAAGATGAGATTCACTGACCTGCCCATGGACAAGTTCTGGATTTCGGTGAAAGAAGAGTATCCTGCCATTCATAGAAAGGCACTGAACATTTTGCTGCAGTTTTCAACTTCTTACATGTGTGAGCAAGCTTTTTCTTATTTAACAAGCATCAAAAGTAAAGACAGAAATTGTCTTATTTCTGCTGAAGATGAAATCCATGTGTTTATCTCAAGTTTAGCCCACAATTGGATATTTGTGCAGCAAAAAACAAGCACAGGTTTCACATTAAAGAGGTAAGTTTAGTTTAAGAACGCTATTAATGCACATATACGGGCCTACACATGAAACAAATATAATAAATTTGTAATCTCTGGCCTATATTTGAGCCTGAATGTGCAGGGGTTCCCCAAGGCCTGAAAAATATTTCAGGGGTTCCTCCGGGGTCAAAAAGGTTGAGAAAGGCTGCTCTAGAATGATGCCACTTCATTTCCAGTTAAAAGATCTTTAGTACAGGTGGTCCTGGTTTAACAACCACTTGTTCAGCGACTGTTCAAACTTGCAAAGGCACTGAATGAGTGGTGGCTATGACCAGTCCTCGAAGTTCTGGCCAATGCAGCACCCTCACAGTCACATGATCACGATCTAGGTGCTCAGCAACCGGTTCAGATTTCCAACTGTCGCAGCATGCCATGGTCATGAAATCGTGATTTGCAACCTTCCCTGCCAGCTTCACACAAGCAAAGTCAATGGGGAAGCCAGCAGGAAGTCAGAAGTCACAATCATGTGAGGTCCTTTTTAATAACCTGCACAGTCCTCATTAACAATAGTAACCAGGGACTGACAGAACTGCTGTCGCTAAGCAGTGTGATCACGTGACATAGTACTTTATGACCGCATTGTTTAGCGATGGAAATTCCAGTCCCAATTACTGTTGTTAAGCAAGGATTGCCTGTAATAAGGAAAGAAAGACATTTGGGAGCTTTCACCAATCACAGCAACATATTACACATGTTGAATTATTTTCAGGATAAGGGCCACACTTAGAATTTCAAAGGCACGATGAGGTACGTTCTAAAAGAAATGGACACAACTAGGATAAAAAACAAAATGTGATATAATTTATTCTCACTTACTGTTCATAACATTAGTCCCCATGCATTATTAATTTTCCTTTCTACCAACTTAAAACACAGCTAGGTGGTAGCACCTAGCTGACCTTAGTAGTTCTCAAAAGGCTACTTAGTAGTTGGACTGAAGGCCCAAGATAAATCCCAGCTTAATTTACATCACTGGTATGCATAAAAATATGCTGAAGAAAGTAATGGTATACCAGTTCCATATTTTTGCAAAAAAAAAAAAAAGTACATGGAAGTGTCTATGAAGTCAGCAATAATTGAATGTGACTTGAAGGAGACTACTCTTTTCTACCTTAGAATTACAATCTTATCGTGACTTTGTAGACCATGTATCTGTGAGACAGACAAACAAATCAAATAGCTATGGGCAGTCATTCAGATCTAAAGTAGAAAAGATGCTTTGGCAGGTACACAGGCATGCTTACTATACCTGCTGGCATTTCCTAAAAAAACAAAAAAAAGAAAAGAAAAAGTGTCTTTTCTTAGGGTCACTTTGTAGCTGCCTGGTCCTAAGATAACACTTGTTTGAGTTAGGAAGGCACTTATAGGGTTGCCATACCCTACAGTTACCTCCTGAATGCAACTGTCAGTCTCTACCATGTTAAAAAAAAAACCCTTTTTGGAATCAAATCCGAAGAATTGCATACTCTAATAGCTTTTAGAACTGAGCATGCATGTATTTTTCCCCCTCTATGTAGCATGAATTAAGCAAATATTCATTCACAATTTTTTGAATGTAGCTAAGAAATGTATCATTCTTGGCTGAAAAAAGTACTTATTTTAGTAATCTTGTTGAGAATTTTGAATGAAGCCAAGAAACTGACATTAACCTGTACAGATAAGTGATTAAACTATTTTTTTAAAATAAAATCTAACAAAAAAATAAATCAGAAAAGAGAATTTATGATCAAAGCTGTTCATTTCGCTATTTTCAAATTACCACATTAACAGCTGTCGCTTTCTACAACACAGACTACTGAAGAAACAGGCTGTTCCACAAATACTTTTCATTATACTTCTGGTATAAATACAATAATGGAAAAAATGGAACTGTGATAAATTGATTATCTTGCAACAGACTTGTCTTTTAAATGGGAAATATTAAAATTATGTAACAATGAATTTGTGGTAAAACCACAGAATGGAACCTTATATGTATAGCCCTATTTGAATGATTAATTCAGTTTGAATGTTTATTTAACAGAACATTCTGAGCCAAAGATAAGAGAAGTTTTGTTCCCATTTTTATTTTTTATATAATCAACTATCATTACTTCCAACTAAGTAATCTTAATTCTTAGAATAAGATATCTGCTTTTCCTTCAATGTAAGAAAGGCTTGAACATTTCTGTACAAGTTAAATGTTTTTAAAAAATGTATATTAAATTATGTTTACCAATGACAAAAATTCCACAAGTGAAAACATGTAAGACCTCTGATTTATAGGTACTTTGCAAGTATCTATTCTCAGAATACACAGGTCAATCCATGGTTGTGAACAGGGCATGGAAACTTTTGCTATAAAATTCATGTGTACTTTGTTTTATAATATCACTGTTTCTGGAGTCAAATATTAAAATAGTGATATAAAAATAGTAATATAATTAAAATTATTTTTCTTTTACAAAATATTCAGTTAGTAAATATTCTGCTATCTAATTTAAAAATGACTGCATCTTCCCATGAGAATACAATTTTATGTCTTTTTGTAGAATGAGAATATGCAAGTATTATTTGGTTCTATATAAACTACACTGAAATGAATTACATTTAATATTTCATTAGTAAGAACTATTGTCAGGTGTAAGGACTACTGTTGGCCTTCAAACAGATGAGAAGAAATGAAACAAACACCTTCACTTCCTTAGTAATATGCATAATGTAAGATTTAACTGATATTTATAAAATTATGAACTATGTGGATATAATTATATCCAAACATTTTTCTCTAATCCAATAAAATTGATAAGAAGGTTCAAAATAATCAGCATGGATTCATATATATTATATCAGAACTGATTCAGAGAGAAAAACAAGAATATGAAATTGTTATCTCTTATCATGCTATGTTGGAGACCTTAAGGTCAGTGGGCTTTCCTGACTTGCATACAGAATGCTGATGGAACAGACAAACCAATTCTTATTTTCTCAGTACAAATCAAGACAATTGGTACAAAATAAAATGCCTAATCATAAAATACATACCATTTGACTGCTAAATTTTGCACTTCGCCGTTTTTATCTTCCAGCAACTTCAAAATCATTTTCACAACCTTCCTTTCACTATCATCATCTAACTTGATAGAATCTTTTTGTAGTTCAGTCATCAAGTCATTTGTTGCCATAAACCTTTGTTTTTAAAAAAAAGTCAATTCAGTTAGCAGTCAGTTTTGCATCGGTCTAATAATTAATCTCCATAACTTCGAATATGTTAGACTTCATGTGAAATAAAGTAATTACTTCCATATTGGAGAAAAGACTTCATAATGAGAGAGAAAGAAATGAGGAAAAAAAGCCTGTTCCAACAAATTGTCTTCTCTCACCTACACAAGACCACCAATTATCAACTGTCCTAAGAAAATGAAAAGGGAGGCACAGATAACACCAAATATCTATTATTGTTCAACTTTTCAACTAGTTTTCAAAGAAAGTCCATTAAGTAAATATTTAAATAAGTAGCAACAGTGGAAAGCAAAAAAAAAAAAAAAAAAAAAAGGCATTATGACATTAGCTATTTAGCTATTCAGATAAATAGTAAACTGAAAGACTTGATTACATCTGAAAAATCAACTACTTCATCATGCTATTAGGAAAACAAATCACAAGATCAGCGAATCGGAAGGAATCAGATTGAGTCTTTGCCTTTGTTTGATGCATTGGTCTAAAACAGTGTTTTTCAAACCAGGCAACTTTAAGATGCTGGCTAGGGAATTCTGGGAGTTGAAGTCCAAACTTCTTAAAGTTACCAAGTTTGAAAAATGTTGGTCTAAACTAAAGCAGTACAACAACTATCTATCTAGCATCTGTTTTAACACATCCAACTATTTTAAAGAATGTTTACCACCTCCTTCATTAATCTTACATTCTTACACATTTTGTATTTATTTCACCATCTTTATATATTACTTACACGCTAAATTTTAGATGATTCTTAGGAACATCAATGTATTAAACCATATAAAACCAGTCATTAAAATAAGAAATAATACCAAATTAAACACAATGTTCAAAATCGTAAATTGAATAAAAACTCTAAGCTCATAAATGTACATACTGTTCCAAATGCTTTTTAGACATGCCCTTTTTACTGCTTTCTATTATGTTATTATTTAGGAGGCCACCCAGATCTCAAAGGAAGCTTGTTTCAGAGGGATGAAGCTGCCATTAAAAAGACTGGAGTCCAGCCTTTCAATCCCCATCTCCTGAGGTAAGGAATCTGTAACGTCCCCAGTTGGGTTGAACAAACAGGATGGGCAAATTCTGTTTGGAGGAGATAGTCCCAGAGATAAAATTACCACTACCATTAGAAAGCGTTTTTTCCCTAAAATTCAACTGAAATTTACCTTCCTATAATTTAACCAGTATTCCATGTCTTATATCCTGGGATGACAGAATTTATTTTGATAGAAAACAATAGCCTTTTTCTATGTATCATTTCCCTAAATACTTGAAGGATGCTATCATATTCTCACTCCTTTTCTTTTTTTAAGGCTAAGCATATCTACCTTCTCAAACTCTCTTCACTGGATGTATCCATTCATTGCATGTGTTCAGGTTTCTCTAAATCTCCATTTCAACCAAAGGACTAATCTCAGCCCGAAATACACTAATTGTACGTAAAGAACCATTAACATTTTAAAATGTAAAATGGATTAAGTAAACTTGAGAACATAAATATGGAGACACACACACACACACACACACACACACTATAAAATCACATACAGTTTGTAAATTAAATATTAAGTTGCATGTTCCATCTATAATTAGGTAGAAATAGGGGAATAGCATAAAAGCTAATATTAAACAAAATGGCTAAGGAAAAAAAAAAAGAACTGCTCATGATATAAGATACCAAGGAACCTCACATAACCTAAGTTGGTAAAGTCGGGTGATCTAGTGAGGTGGCTCTGTTATTTTTAACATCTCTTTGCTTACTATTTTTTGTTTTAGATTGGTTTTTATATTTTATACTTTTTAATGTATTTACTGATTTTTTTTAACCCTGTTGTATGCTGCCCAAAGTTGCTTGGAAAAAGTGAGATGGGCAAATAAATAAATAATCTTCAAAAATTAAGATTTTAATAGGTACCATTTCTTACCTCTCTCTGCATGACTCTAAAGTTACAGTGGGAAACTAGAGTTGATTCAGTCTTTTTGTCTAGCTGAAGGATGATCTAGCCATGTGACAAACTGTGGACTCTATGTGAACTTAAATTTTAGAAGAAATTAATGAACAGTTTGAAAAAGGTTTATCCCTCTCCAAAGACGAATACTTCTATGACCATTCAGAGTAGGATTTATTAACAGAGGGTTATCGGAATGTAATCACCTTAGAAATACATAACAAAGCAAGCCTAGCACTCTGCCCTATCTTATATTATTGGAGGGGTAGAGAAGAATCCATCCATCTAATTACACACCATTTTATTCTTTATACCATTTCAAATTTAAGCCTAACACATTCTTAAATTATTGGTAAGATATTAAATAATACTTCTAAGATTATCACTAATAGAATTTTTACCACTGTTACATTCAACTTAAATGCAACTAAAAGCTATTAAATATATTATTTTTTTTCCTGTAAAACAACAGTAAGTTATGACTCGCAACTACTATAAAATCCTATTCTGTTGAACGAAGGCTAAAAGTAAGTCCCATTATGCACATGTTTTGAAGAAATATTTAGGACAGTTTTTCCAATTTGCTGTTATCCAGATCTACTGAAATTACAACAGAAAGAATTAAGGACATATGTGGCAGTGGAAGTCATCACATTGCAGAAGGATGTCCATGTTGTATAAAAAATGTAATTGAGATGCATTTATGAGAAAAATAAATGCCCAATTTCCCTCATGACTTCAAAGTTTCTTTTTTTAAAGATAAACATCATCTCTGCTATTAGAAAGAAGCCAAAATAAGGAAAGTGTGACAATATCACACAGAAAAACAATAGGTATAAAGAGCCGATGTCTTCTGACCATGGGCATGTAGTACTATGTGAACAAATGCCATAGTCATGACTTAAATGTTTGCCTCCTTCAACAATCACTCTGAAAATGATACATTGTTTTTTTTTTAAACAGCATCTCTTCTCATATGCACAATGTACGGAAGCATAATGCATTTGAAACAGGAGAGAATGAAAAGGCTTACAAAAGCCTGCTGCACATGTGAGAAGCATGCAATATTCATGCATTTTTAAATGTTGTATTTTACTACTGTTTCACTGTGTAATATTTTATTTTTATTATTATGATTGCTATTACCTGTCTTGAGCACCATATGAGGGGAAGGAATAATACAAATATAATTGTAAATATTAGATGACTACTTCCATGCTTCTTTTACATACAAATATCCAACTTTCTTTCAATTAATCACAAAGTGGCGTCACTTTGTATAACTGTATTTTAAATTTAATTAATATTTTAAAATCTTTCTGATATTAGGACCTGCCCTGGTCTTGCTGCATTAAAATCTAAAAGAATACATTTATAAATCTGATTCTAGTTTGACTTTGGTACTGACACTGGTGAAGACACATCTATGTCATGATTAGTATTGAAGTTGAAGAAGACAAAGCTACATCACAGTTAAATTGAAATAGAAAATGAGAGTTTATGCATGATAAGGAAGGATGAAGTATGCATTTGATTCCATATTTAACTTCAGGAAACAAGAAGTACTTTACATGTTGTATATATATAAAAAGTTTTATGTAACAGTAAACAAGTAAAAACATAAAATATTGGAAAAAAATATGAACTGGGCAATTACATGTTAAAAGATACTCATAGCCAAATGATAGAAGAATAATCAGGGAATACCTGCAGTTGACTCATACATATTTTCAGAAATGAGTAACTCCACAACTAGATAGCAAAAGACTGATCTTCATATAGAGTCAAAGTAGCTATAACTTTCCCAATAACTTAACTATCCTTAAGAGATCAGGGTCAGGCCATCCTAACTCTTGCTAATCTCCTAAAAAGTTCTCTCCATTTTTTGACAATGCTAAGTAAAATATAATTACAGATTATTAAGATTGCACAAAATACTCTGTGCAAACCACTATGTTATGGTGACATGATATATTATCATGTAAGTGAAGGACAGGAAGGCCTGGCGCAATATGGTTCATGGGGTCACGAAGAGTCGGACACGACTTAACGACTGAACAACAACAACAGCCTGGACTCATATTTCTGGCTATGTGGTGATTTGTTTAACAATGATTTGTTGAACAATCTATAAATAGCTAAGTAATATTCCCAGTTTTCAAGGTCACTGGATTCAGACAACACACTAAGGTATAATGAAACAACTTTTAGCGCTACGTGTTATACCAGAAACAATGTGCATATTACTACTTATGTTCAAATGCATTCTCAGTAGAAATTTCATTCCGCAAATGAATGCATAAATTAGTTTGTAATGTATAATTTAATGGAATCAATTCTGCCAATGAATAGCAAATCTTAAGAAAATACGAATATTAAAGCCTTATTTATTATAAGATATGCTTAACAACAGAGTTATAAATGATCAATCACTGTCCTGTCTGTACTGCTGTATCATGACATATTGTAGTTGAATTTAATGTCCTTTTAACATAAAAATAATTTTCTGTGTCCCTATTTGATTTAAATATTGGCGCTAAGAGAAGAGAATCATTTATTTCACTCAGCAAATATGGAGAGGGGATTTTCAGATATATCAATCTTCTATAATAAAAACTGGGAATATATTCTTAAGAATATCAAAATACAATAGAACAGGAAAAATGAGCCTGCTTTAAATTATGCATCAGCCCAACTTTGTGCCTTTTCAGAAAAAGTGTTTTAATTAATTTAATCTGTAACAGCAAGATTTTCAGCAGCTTGCAAAACTTGTCCTATTTTACTGCAGTATTAAAAATATTAATGTACAATCTGTCATGCACAGAAGCCTTGGATGGGATATACACTTAAATCCTTTTGCCTCTTGTATCAAATGAAAAAGAAGTGAGATATTGTAATGTTCAATAGCAGCAACATCTGTGTCTAAGCCAAGATTTCAGCTAGTTCAAACTAAAATTCAGTATTTATTATAATTTTTTAAAATACACGTTTCAATTGTTAACACAAGGAAAATTACATTGATACATTAGAAACAAATTTCAAAGAGAATAAAATTTAAAAAGATGCTGAACTAATCACAACTGCTTCTCTACTCTATATACACAAATTTAAACATTTTGTTTTACAAGATATTTTAACTAGGACTAAAATTAAAAATAGAATTGGCTACAATCTAAACACAAGTAAGAGTCCTGCTGGCAGAAAACCAGCTTCTATGACAAATTACCGTGTACAAAAGTAATAGAGGGTGTAGTAAAGAGACGGAATGGGGTTAACAAACTTCCAGACAACTTTCAGGGGAAGAGGGCCGACTCAAGGCCTGGCTCCAAATCGCAGCTTATGCGGACTCCAGGCAAGGCATAATAAGGCCAGGGTCGGGGCCTCAAGTTCTCCTGCTTTGACGGGCCTCAAACCAGGCAAAAGGCAGGTTGGGTGGGGCACAGCCACCCAAGGTAGAGGCAGAAGCAGCTCCGGCAGCTCGGGCCTGTCCGCTGTAAAGCACCCCAGCGAGAACATGCGAAGAGTCCTTCGGTGTAAGATGGAAAGACTACCTACTCAATAGTAGATAGGCCAGCCTCGGCCTCTTACCTGAAGTCCTTGTCACTCGACGTCATTTTCTCCAGCAGGTTGGAGATGTGGTACGAGGCACTCGCCATGATGATGGTCCCGGTGAGGGAAGCGTTTGGCCGGCTCCACGTCGCCCAGTGCTGTGTGCGGGGGAAAGAGAAGGTGAAAAGGGGGGAGTTAGGGCTCTGCCTGGCAAGAGAGAGTGGCGGCGCCTGCTTGGCGGCGGCGACGAGCCGTGCTTTCCCCGAGGCTTTCCCCGAAGCGGGGGTGGGACACGATGAGGGGAGGATTAGCGCGCGCGCGCTATGGGGAGATCAGTATCATCGCCAGCGGCTGCTACTCGCGCGGGAAAAGGCGAAGGACAACCGCGAACGATCTCGCACAGGCGAATGGAGGCGGACGTAAAGTCCCACCGTCTGTTGCCTCGCGCGAGGACCTAAGGTCAGAGTTCAAAGAGGGCCTCGCCAACGTCGCTCTTCCGAGTCTCCGATTGGCTTCCGGTGATAGCGTAGACGGCCTGGTTCGCATGACGTTTGCGACGTACGCGACGCAGAGCGTGAGCGAGCGGGTTGGTTAGTAAGTGAGAGGGGAGGAAAGATGTTCAGTGTGGCAGGCGAGGTTTTTGGTATCGTTTGGAAAGTAGCGTTTTGTTTACAGGAAACTTTTTGTGGGGGATGTTTTTGTATCATGAGAGTTAGGCAGTACGATTTAAACTGTGAACCATAATTTTGGATACGGATAAATACGGTGTATAACAAACTTTTTAATTTTATTTGAACAGAGGCAGCATGTTATGCATTGCAGCAATGTTAAAATGCATGTTATAAAATTTAAAATAACATCATTTAAAATCAAAAATATATTAAACAGTGACTATGAGTAATGGAGCAATACTATGAAGAGAAAATATATGTTGAAATTTTTCTGTTTTTCTTCTTAAAGTGGGTTGGGCTGTATGTTGTGTTATGCTATGTTTGAATTAATCATAGTTTGATTGGGTTCACAAAGCATACTAAGCCTCAAATCATAATGGCTGGGCTTATATAATATGCAAATAGGCCACCCTAGACTATCTGCCTGAAACTACTACTAAAGTAGTACTGCTACTAAAAACTACTCTGGGTGGTTTAAAGAGAAAATAAAATCAATTAAAAATACAATATAGAATAGTCCTGAATAAATAATAAATAAATGTAGTCCAAGAATTGATGTTAATTGGCAAGTAGCTCGGGGAGCGTCATCAGGGCGCCAGCCACCCCCAGGATTGATTAAGATTCTTGTTGCCCCATGCAAGCTGGCAGAGCCAGGTCTTTAGTCCTTTCCGGAAAACTGGGAGGATAGGGACCCACTGCACCTCTGGGGGGAGAATATTCCAAAGGGCAGGAGCAACAGCAGAGAAGGCTCTCCTCCTGGGCCCCGCCAGCCAACATTCTCTCGCTGATGGGGTCCGTAACATGCCTTCTCTGCCTGACCGGGTGGGACGGGTTGATGTGATGGGGTGAGACAGTCCATCAAGTAATCTGGATCCATGCCATGTAGGGCTTTAAAGGTAATAACCAACACCTTGAATTGGACCTGGAAGCAAACTGGGACCCAATGCAGCTCCCACAGTAAAGGTATTATATGTGCCATTCTTGGGGCACCCAAGATTTTCTGCACAGCCGCATTTTGAACCAGCTGTAGCTTCTGGATACTGTTCAAGGGTAGCCTCATGTACAGCACATTGCAATGGTCTAACCAAGAGATGGCCAGGGCGTGAGTGACTGACTGGAGAGCCTCCTGATCCAGGAGAGGGTGTAACTGGTGCACCACACAAAGTTGGGCACGGGCCCTCCTGGCCACGACTGCCACCTGCTCCTTGAGATTATGCACCGGGTCTGTCTGGGGCAGTGCAACTCCATCCAAAACCAGAGATGATAAATCCTCAGATAGAGAGGGGCCTCCAATCCACAGCCACTCCGTTTTACTAGGGTTCAGCTGAAGCCTGTTGCACCCCGTCCAGACCCCTACAGCCTCCAGGCACTGCGAAAGGGTGGTCATGGCATCACTCAAGTCACCCAGGATGGAGATGTATAACTGGGTATCATCTGCATGTTGATGATACCTCATCCCATGGTGGCAGATGATCTCACACAGTGGTTTCATGTAGATGTTAAAAAGGAGTGGAAAGACTACTGAACCCTGCGGCACCCCATATAGATTGTTGTTTTTTTAATTTGGAGTCTTAAGATTGCAATATCTTGGGAGAATTAACAGAATTTAATTTTTAATTTTCCTGATTTAAAAAGAAAATTAAGCTCATGTTCTTACTACCATTATTTATTTGTTTTATTTATTTGAATTTATTAGCTGCCCAACTCCGGTGGATCTCATCATAATGGATGAGATCTGTTCTATGCATTGTAAGATTTTCATCCTTGGTTTTCTTATAGTAATGCATTCATACCTAAACTTTGGGAACTCGTGTTTGAAGATGAATATTAAATACTATTAGCACTTCTTGTGTTATGAGATGCTGTTATCAGCTGTCTAATAAGTTTAGTATAATAATGTACCACAAGCATGAAACAAAAATTAAAAGTGTGCAGAACTAATGACATCAGAAAGCTCTCATCAAAAAGCTTCACCAAGCAACAGAACATACATTTATTTACTATATTTCTGTACCTCAATTCTTCTAAAGGACTTGCAGCATTTTACACTTAATCATGTAACAACCATAAGGTTATTTTAAAGTATAAAACTCAATCATAGTGACTATTGATAAAATTTTAACTCTTAAAGGCCCTTCAGTACAGCTTAGTTTTAATTGTCTTTTTAGCAGTCAAGAGTTCTCAGGAAAGATTAGTGCCCCAAATCTCTCACTAGGGAGGAAACCTCAATGTTCCTATCTAGGCCTTGCATACTGGACAAGTAGATTTAGTCCTGAAATGGTCCTCCAGATATCCAAGCCATATAAGGCTGTACAGGTAAAAACCAAAGCTAATTGTACCCAATGATATTCCAGTAATTTTACATTTGCCTGAAATACAGAGGTAACTGGTTTGAAACTGAACATAAAACACTTGAGAGTCAGCATGGTATTGTACTAGAAGCAGACAGACCCAGATTCTAGTAGCTGTGGAAGCCCACTGGATGCCTTTGTGCAAGTCATTCCCTCTCAACTCAACCTACCTCAAAGGACTGTTAGTTTCAGGAAAGTGGTACATATGCTGCTGTGATGGAATGTGTCTACGAAGGGGGAGGTGATGTGATGTACTACAGTAACACAGCAGGTTCTCAGGAAGGAGGGAGCACATTCCAGGAACGGGGCGAGACAAGGGATAACACAGTCCAGAGCTGGATCGTGGGAAGAGGAAGAGATTTAGGATAGCCACTCCCTAGAATCTCCCAGGGTATGGCCACTAGGTTAGAGTAATACAAATTTAATCTGTCAAGATTCTGTCTATATGGTGTAAGCAATAAAAGAACTGAAGTTGGCTGGACTGTTTCTCTGTCATTCTTGGGCTGGGCCTGACAGCTGCCTTGAGCTACTGAATGAAAGGCAAGATGTAAATATAATTTATACGCAAAAGGTAGATATAAATTGATTGAATTAATGAATAAATATGCAGAAACCTACTGGAAACAAATGCAGTTTGAAGTACCATTGATATGTGTGAGTAGCAGCTCTTACCCAGCAACCAACAGGCTGCTGTGGTTTGTACCTGCTGCAGTTCCCAAGTAGTCTTCAAAAAAGCACATTGCAGTAATCTGTACAAGAGATAACAAGGACATGTGTTACTGTTGCCGGGGCATATATGTGCATATATATAAATCAGGGAAAGGATTCAGCTTTTGTATTGTCGAAGGCTTTCACAGCCGGCATACGATGGCTGGTGTGGGTCTTCCGGGCTGTGTGGCCGTGTTCTGGAAGTTTTGTTTCCTAACGTTTTGCCAGCACTTGTGACCGGCATCTTCAGAGTGCAGGAGCACAGACAGGAGTAGTTCTCTCTGTGCCCAGGGTGAGTTGTGACCCTTTTGTGGGTATTTATAGAGATCTGGGGGGAAAGGGAGGGGATTGGGGGTGTGTGGGGGGGGTTGGGTTACTGAGTGGCTGCTTGTTTTGGTGTCAGAATCTGTGTGTATCTTCCTGGGGATTAGGCAGGGTTTTTCTTCAATTTAATTGTTAACGAGGGGCTGCTGGGGGTGATTAGCAAGTTCACTGTGTGAACTGTTCACACCCTGGGCACAGAGAGAACTGCTCCTGTCTGTGCTCCTGCACTCTGAAGATGCCGGTCACAGGTGCTGGCGAGATGTTAGGAAACAAAACTTCCAGAACATGGCCACACAGCCCGGAAGACCCACACCAGCCATCGATTCAGCTTTTGTTTCCTAATTCCAGCTATGTAAGTTTTAAATAGGTGCTTTGCTTCAACAGTGAAGCATCTCTCTGAAGATGCTTTATGAAGCTGTTGCCCTCCTTGGCTCTTGGAAGAGTGAAACTGCTTTGTGGCTTCATTTTGCTCCTAAGGTTTCAATGATCAAATGGCAAATAACTTAAAGCAAGTAAAGGTTTAAACACCCATTTCTTTAAAAGGAAGGTAAGCAGACAGAGGAGAAAACAGAAACAGCTTTAAAGAAAAAGAGCTCATGTTCTATATAAGGCCTGCACAACTTATGGCCCACGGGCCACTTGCGGCCTACCAAAGGATTCCATGCGGCCTGCATCGCTCGTGAGTGCGAGGTCCGAAAATGTAGTATGTGGTGTGTTTTTTTTTAAATAGTTTCCACAATGAACTCTCACAGGGGTGATTTCCGGGAAATAACCAATCAGCTCTCAGCCTGTGAGCGCTGACACGTTATGATGGCAATGAGGGCGGCAAAATTACTCACCGAAGCAGTGAAACTCTAACCGATGAACATTTGGAAGATATTTTGAAAACATTGATTTCAGACATGATTCCGGAGTACGATAAACTGATTGCTGACAAGAAGTGTAATACGTCCCATTAACAAAATGTAAATGGTAAGAAAACCTTAAAAATATATTCAAACTTACTAAAGTAATATTTTTTTTCTTAAGTAATAAGTGTAATAATTAAATTTCCCTTTTTTATAATATGGTTTATTTTATTTGCAAAATAGTTTAATCATTAATTATACTATAATAATTGTACAATTAATGATTAAACTATTTTGCAAATAAAAAACATTATTATCCCATTATTATAACTTGGAAAGTGAGGCTCTAAAAACTTATCTGCGGCCCAAAGAAGTTTAGCCTATTTAATTTCAGCCCTTACCTACTACCAAGTTGTGCAGGTCTGTTCTATATAAATTGTTCATACTATGTTATTGTTAAACAAAGTTTTAATTATTTATAATCAACTGGTCTTTAGAGTACAGGAGAGAGAATATAATAACACTTGCTATACACACAGAGTTCTGCAGTACTACAGTAGCAGGAAATGAACTGATAACACCGGAGATAACACCAATATAAGAATTCAGAATTTATTATTTTGAGGTAGCGACAGAAAAAAAATTTAAACTCTATTTATCACCAAAATAAACATATGCCACTTCTGACCAAATAAACTTAATTTTACCACAGCTTCCTTCAGCACTTTCAGTAACCAGAAAAGGCTTCAGCCCTTTGTTACGTTTTGTTTGCCATAGAATGAGCAATGTTTAGCATCTCTATGGGGCAAATTGTGTTACTGATGGAAGTCAGCATGACACGTAACACCTCCATGCTGCAAAGGATATCACAGAGGCAAATCTGGCTACCTTGTATAGGCCTACTGAAAATGGCGGTGTACTCAAATGAGGTTAAGCAGTGCTAATATTTATTTATTTATTAGATTTTATCCCGCCTTTATTATTTTTTTATAAATAATTCAAGGTGTGTATTATTCCATGCTGCAGAAACACTAGGATCCAGCTGCAGTATTCCTCTATCAAAAATGTAGACAAAAGCAAACCAAAATGTAGACAAATGGTTAGTCAGGATTAATATGAAAAGGATTAATTAGTTGTTACTAGTAAAAGTATCTAGATACTGTGATAGATAATTGGATCCTACAGTAGCTATGTTCATGTTATATATTAACCCATGACTTGTTTTGCCTTTTATTATTGAATAACCATAAAAACTTTGGGTCAAGCTATAAAAACCTACAAAAGTTGCTACCAAAGTGTAATTATTTAGGATAACAGAAGGAGAAAATAATAATTATGTGCCTAGAGGGTAATTGTATTCTTTACACTTAATTAAGTAGAAATGTAATTTAATCTAATTTTTTTTTCTGGTTTCCTCTCCTCTTAACTGACAGGTCACTGATTGTCTCCAGAAAAGTTGCTAAATTCATTGCAGTTGCTATCACTATCAGACTCTTAATTGTTTAGGAATTTTGGTAGCTTCAATACTTTTTATGTTGCCTGCCCTTTCAAGTAGGCCAGGCCAGGTCAGGGAACAGACAACACAAGGACTAAAGCCTGTCAGAATTCCCCTCTGTCCACTCTTATATCTTGAGTTTCTTTCTCATCCCCTCTTCCTTCCCGGGGCCAAACTGACATTTACTTAAAGGTTCTTGCATTCCTTTGTCAAGGTTATCTCTGCTATGTATCTACATTTTTTGTCTATACCTTTTGGATATCTACAAAGGGTCTGTCTGTTGTCTGGCATGTGTATGTTGGTCTTTGATTATAAAATTAATTAATTAAATAAACTATATAACCAGAGTGACTTGATTCACTTATATGCTAAGGGCTTTTCTCCATAGCTCTGTTAGTGATAGCTATCTATTCTTTTGCTGGCAGAAAACTCTACCAGCATAAATTTTGCTGTCCTGATCGCCCATCCCTGTTCACCCCTTAGTTAGAAGCAAGTGATGAAATTTCCTAAGCCACAAACCAGCAAACCATACTGAGTATGTTTGTGTGGCATAGTACAACCCACCAAAGGGAGTATTGAACTGGCCCCAGATGATTAAAGAAACAGAAAGCTGCTCTGGATAGATTTAGTGCAGCTATTTTTGTAGCTATTATTTTTTAAAACATTTGGAAAAAAGAATAAAATCTCCAGTGACCTGGTTGGAGTTTACTTCATATATCTCTTTTTGCTATACTTTCACCCATTATATTCCAGTACAGCTATAGTGGGATGAAAAAGAAAAGAACCCCAATTTTACAGATATTTTTACCTACTGTCTCTTTCCCCAGAATCTAAAAGAGGATTATTTTCAAGGTATATCTTCCTTAAGGTTTGGACAAAACAAGAAATCCCAGTTTAGCTAGGTTACCTTAGAACTAACTTTTGATATAATGTGTAGTTAAGGCATCCCATTCTTTTCTCCCATTCCATCATAAATTTAAGTTTAAACAATCTGGATTGGTGTGTAAAATGTAGTGCTAATTATTTCAATATGATATGAAAGTAAGAGCCCCTCCACCCCCTGCAAAGTGGCCACCAGTTCAAACTGTCATAATATAAAGGCTAGGTTAAAAAAAAAACATGGCCAACGTGTGTGAACAAATTTCAGTTTTTCTTCAATTCTGTTTTTTTAACTCTAAATAAAAAACCAAAAGGAACAGAGCTATCTATACCAAAGTATTCTGTCCAAGCAGAGGTGTTAGGGAGCAGGGGTAGCAAATAATGAAAACAGACTTGTGCCATTGTGACAAAACTCCACTGCTTCTTTACATGCATCGACATCATATGCACATACGATGGGACAGAGCTTGTACTGTGATGTCACAATGCTGCATCCATCATTTTGATGAAACCATTGGGTCCTATGGATGCTTCTGCACTGAAGTCTTTGAACCTTCATTTACTTCTCTATACAGTTGTCTCAGACTGGACTAAGGGGAAGCAGGAGGATTCCCTGCAACAGAGGCTGATGGGAAAGGAATCTCTTCTAATAGATTTTTTTTTTTATGATCCTTTCTGGAAACAATTGTTAAAATATTCAGATCAGATGTTAATTTTTTAAAGTATGATTCCCCTATCCAACTGAGTTTGGGGGAGAAGCTGGTATTAAATACAAAAATAAAAAAAATCTAACATTAGCATTGAGTCCTTAAGATAATAACTCCATTAATGTGTGCTTACTAAATGAATTTTGCCTGTTTCACAAAATCTATTAAACCAAAATCTTGCTTATTCTCTTGCTCACATACTATATTAAAATAGCTGAGTGTATCTTAATACAGTATGTGAACAAGAGAATAAGCAATATTTTGGCTTAATAGATTTTGTGAAACATGCAAAATTCATAATTTAGTAAGCACACATTAATGGAGTTATTATCTTAAGGACTCAAAGCTAATGCTAGATTTTTTTTGTTTTTATTAGACTTATATGTAGTACAAATTTGAAATTTGGATAAAATTGTAATTAAGATGAAGCATCTTAACTATAGTTTTTGTCCAAGATTTGTTGTACACCTGCTCACTTTATTTCACTGCAGGAATTTTTGTTCCACTATTCATATGCCATATAAGCTAATATGGTGTGTATCTGTGTGTGTCTTCAGTTTTTCATCCAATATGCATTATTCAAAACAGGTCTGCTTGTTAGCTTATGTTCCTTGGAGCCTTGGCTCTATTTACCTATCTGTTGGAATAATAACAATACAGGTTCCTGGCTTATAGTTTGTGCTTTTATTTCTAATTGCTTTCTGAATGGCAGACATTTTTTGATCACACAGATGTCCATACAGACAGAGTAGATAGATATTTCTTTGTATAGTGTGCTATTTTTAATTGTCTGAAGTCATTTTGGTCAACTTAAATCAGAGTGTGACAGAGAAGATATTTTTTAGCAAACAAAAAATTATTATTAATATTTTAGAGTCATAGTTAGAGTTGGAACTTTATGGTGTTCAATACAGATAAACTTGGGGATTATAAGTGGAAAAATGCAGGTAACATTTTTGTTTTGTGTTTTATAAGAACATTTCTATACTGTCCTACTTTGAATAACTCAAGGTGGTTTACATAGAGGACAAACAAAACTATCACATCATCAGAACATAATACAGCAATAGAAGCAAGCTCAGCCCAAGTCCACCATCTACACTAAAAGCTCATTGGAACAGGATGGTTTTAACTGTTTTTGAAATGCAAGCAAGGTGGGTCTGCCCAAAGCTTAGTAGGCAAGGAATTCCATAATAGGGGGACTCATTGCTCTTCCTCCTTTTACATCATTTGTGTGAGGGACTGGATCAGCCCCTCATAAGATGAATGCACATGGGAGGCTGGTTCTTGGAAAGACAATCCTACAAGTATATTGGCACTTTGAATTAGGTCCATAAGCCTATTAGTAACTTGTTCAGTGATCTCAGCATAAGTGTAACACTGCTAAACCTACTTCCTCCCTCCAGGAGTTGGGCTGCTCCATTTTGAACCATTTGCAGCTTTTGAATCTGGGTTTCGCTCCCCCTATCCTGGTTCCAACAAAAGTCCTTTACCATGGCTGCCAATGCTGTTTCTATCCCATGGTCAGACCTGAATGCTGACTGAAAGGGTTTTAGATAATTCATTCCCTTCTCTGTAGCTGGAGCCCTGCCAGCTTCTCCAAAATCCTCCCCAAAAGGGAAGATCAGAGATTGGGTGAAAGTTGTCCAAATAAGGCTAGACTGAGAGACATCCCCTTCATCACAGGGTACTTCACTGCCTCCCTGAAGACAAGTGATACTTCCCCCTTCCTCAAAGAGGCATTTGCAGGTGAGGCAAATAATATTTCAGGTGGAAGTTTTTGCTACAGATTATGAAAATTCATGGTATTACCTTTTGTGGTTCTTTTCATGTATTCAGCATACATTCCTAAAGGTATTGATATAATAGCAAAGCAATGGTTTGGCTCCAGAATCTGTTTCCCATGGAAAACAGCGCTCTTTTCATCCGCGGATGCCTTTTGTCCGATGGAGCATCTTTGCTGATGGAATAGGGAAGGAAGAAATACTGATAAATTCCCCCTTCCCTACAGTCACTTGCATCCCCCAACAGTATAACCGAGCTTGGAAAAAGGGAACCATTAACATTAAACACTAAAGTGAACAAAGTGGAAGAGGTCTGGTTTCCCTCAAGTTTCAGCAAAGAGACCTGGAAACTATATAGAAAGAATAAAATCTATGGAATCTGGTTTGAGGGAAAAGCCACTAAGAGCTATTTTCTACAAAGGGCTAGTTAAGAATAACCACACATGAAAGATATATTTACAGTTAAGCCACTTAGGCTTGTTCTTAATATTTTTTTTATTGATAGAAGTATTTGTACACTGCCCCAATTCAAAGAGACAGTGTGGTTTACTGTAACTATTAAAATAATAGAACAAAACACCACTGTTTCAAAACACCCCAGCTTGTTTTCAAGCCCCCCCCCCCAACAAAAATAATCTCATCAAGAAAGTCTGGATGAAATCAGACAGCCTATAAAATAAATATTTTTTTATTAAAAAAATAACACAATCCCTCCACACCATTACTGAGAAAAGCCTAATGGGGGAAAATGGTCTTTGAATACCTTGTGAAAGTCTAGCAAGGTGGGGCCTCTATGAACTTCAAGAAAGGTTGTTCCACTTGAGAAGTGATGCTTTATGCTTTCCTATAAAAATGAAACCCTTAATAAGCATTGTTATTGTGCTCATGTAGGAAGATTTTCAGTGTTGCGGTTAATCCCATGTCTTTGCCATAGAATTAGGTTACTAAAGTTCTGTGAGCTTAAGCGGGGTAAGATTAGTATATTTTTAGTTAATGATTGTGTTTAAATAACATGCTTATCCATGGTTAACTTAATGATTCTCTGTTCACACAACACACCAAAACATAAATCAGCCAATTTAGTTGGGTTTGTACAACATGGTAGGCTAAAACATTGTTAGCTAGTTTTTGGAAATGTTATTGTTATGTTTGCACAATGTACTGAGCTAAAAATTATGTTAATGAGCACATGAAGCCATTTTAACTCTGTTTACATTAGCCAAGCATTAGAGTTTACTAAGTTGTCTAAATCTGGCCACATTTTGGGGCTTCCAGAAACTAGAATCTTCATCTAATTTTTTAATGGGTCACAAATGATGACTGTTTCATATATGGATAATGCAGAATGCAGTAATCCTAAACCTTGGCTAAAGAGCCATGCACAATATAGAGTAAGATGTAGCATGCTCATTTAGCTGAATTGTCATCCTTAGCATGTCATGTGAACACAGCCTTAAAAAAATAGTGCCAAAGTATTCTATAGATATGGCATGCTGGCTGGAGAATTCTGGGAATTGAAGTCCATAAATCTTAAAATTGCTGAGGTTGAGAAACACTGCTATAGACCCTGACCTCGAAACTTTAAAAAGGGAATAGAGATTGGTGGTAGCAGTTAGATAAACTATGTTTTGGAGCAGGGCTCTCATTTGTTTTCCATCAGAAATGCCAGCTGACAAGGAGAGAACCAGATAGGCAGCCCTGTACAAGGCAATTCTGTCACAGGACAGGCATCATCATTGTTCTGGATGGAAGAAGGTATATCATAGGAATTGTTTAGGGACCTGTATACGGGTAATCCCCAGTTTAAGAATGAGTTCTGTTCCCAAGATCTGTCCTTAAGTTGAATTTGTATGTAAGCCAGAACAGTATTATTGTATAATACTGTATTAGTAGTACAGTAGAGTCTCGCTTATCTGACATAAACGGGCCGGCAGAACGTTGGATAAGCGAAAATGTCGGATAACACACAGTAACAATTGAGTGTGGTAAAAAAAAAAAAAAAACCTGATCCGCTGCGCCTGTTGCAATCGATTTTTGTGTTGCGGTGCCACGCCGTCAGGAGCAACATGAAAGAGTACACTCACGCTCGCAAACAAGCAGACACTTTTCTCGTCGCCGATTTATGCATGTTGTTGTGTTTTTTTTAGGGGCATTGGATAAGATGGAATGTCGGATAAGCGAAGGTCGGTTAAACGAGACTCTACTGTATTGTGTAATGAACTCGAACCATTGTGTATTTAACTCAATTCATTGTGTATTTAACTTTTGCTACAATAGAATCCGTTCTTAGCTATGGGTTGTCCTTAAACTGGGCATTCTTAACCCGGGGATGTACTGTACATTCCTTCCTCTTTTCTCCCTTCACTTCTTGTTTTTAATTCATAGTTATTCTTCTAGATAGGACCTTTGTCATGTATATGATCACTGAGGGCTTGATTCTTAATAACGGGAGAGAAATAGTTGAAATGTTATGTTGACAATCCCTCAGACTATTTGTTATATTGGTCCACTGTTTTATTTGTCCTGGACTATCAGTATTTAGAACTATGCTCATTCTTCTATTTCCATTTCTCAGCACATCAGTGATTGATTCAGTGTAGTTTTTGCTTTCTGTTCCTGGCTTCTCTTCTCTTTAGATAAACTCCTGGCATCATTACCTATCAACAACCATATATTTCAGCATTAGTTTAGATTCTGATTTGAATCTGAATCTGAAAATGCCTATTTCTTGACATCAATTGCAGTTGAACATAGAAATTCCTAAGACAGTTATTTTAAATCTCATCACCGTAACGCCCAAATAATTGATAATCCAAAGTTTAAGTAGCTGTTAAGTAGCTGTTAATAATTAATTCTACTCTTTTTCTTAACAGTGGGACTCTAATCTGGATATAGAACCAAAGCTCCCTTAATCATTTAATATTATTAATTTCACCTGATAATTTGGCCCATTTGAAGCTGAGTTCAACATTTTTCATGCAGGCATAGAAAAATCTTCATAGATAAATTAATACTGATATAAATGCGTGAAATTAACTAGTGCAGTCTATCCATCATGTAGGCTGAGTTTTCCAGCATACCTTCAGCTTTTGTTTATGTAGCATGAGCTGAACAAAGTGGATTAGGCTTTTCTCTTGGAGAAGGTTTTGCTTTAATCTTTTTTATTAAGCAAATATTTTTCAAAGTTTGACATTTGGCTTAATTGCATTCAGGGAAGTGTCTGCTTCCAGTTCTAATTCAGAATAAAACCTCTTGTTCTAATTCAAAAATTTGGATGATGGGTTCATTCAGAGGAATTATGTTGTCTTTGCAGGACCAGAGGTCTGGTCTAATTCTTGCTTAGGTTATGTGACTAGGATAGAAGGGAAAAATCAGCTGTTTGTGCAGCAATTTGCATTGTCTATTCTCAGTTCTGTTGTATAAGCCAGAGGTTCTCAAACTTTTTCAGTTCATGGCACCCTTAATGTGTCTGTAATTTTTTTTAATATAACTTTATTAAAATACTGCACATAAAATATAGAAAAGCACAATATATAAACATATACAAAAACAAACCTACAAATACAAAACTAAATGTCTAACTACACATATATAGGCTATTTTTCTCTACTTCGTAATATAATTCATAAACGGACTCCAGCCTTTAGTAAAAGTCTCTGTAAATTTCTTTCTAGAAACAGACTTGTCAGTTGTGCCATCTCGACCAAATCCATAACTTTAAATATCCAATCTTCGATGGTTGGAGCTTTGTTATTTTTCTATTTCTGCACGTATAATAATCTTGCAACCATAATCATATATAACAATAAGACACCCTGCTTTTTATTCCATTCTTCTTCCATAAGTCCTAGTAAGTAGAGTTCTGGTTTTATCTGAAAAGGGATTCCCATTATTTTCATCAATGACCTGTGGATTACTGACCAAAACCTTTTGGCCACTTCACAAGTCCACCACATAGTGCCTTGGTAATTTCTTCATGGTGCCCCAAGGCTAAAATTGTAAACTACCTTGAGATAGTAGTTCATGATCCTGCAGCACTCCTGTGAATTCACTGTGGTGCTCTGGGATGCCACGGCTCACAATTTGGGAACCATGAATATAAGCCTTTATAAAAGGAATATACAGCAGGTGGGATGGATAAAATATTCATGTCCTGCTTGCCGTAAACATGATGTCGTTGTGGATATTGCAATACATGCACTGATTTCCAAACACAAGACTGTGCTAAGCATAAGTCAAGCAAATCTAGAATGAAATATGGATACATTTTAAATGAAGGCATTTCTCATTCTGTAAATTATAAGCATACATATGCATAGGAAGATATTTATTAAAACTGATCTGGATCTAATTAGTATTTTTTGTTGAAACAGATGGCACAGTTCCAGATATGATTGCAATCCTGTTCCCAAGTATGTGTCTGTAAATCCAACTGAAATTCACTGGTGCTAATTTCATAGTAAGTATGCAAGAAACTATGCTATAAAGGTTTTTAAGATTGTCAGGTGAAAATCTGAACAAATTATGCTGAAATATTCTTTGTCATTATGTGTGCATATAATCAATTAAGATGAAGATAAATCATTAAGAAAGTTACATTTGGGTATTCTGACCCAGAATTCATTTATCAGTTACTCTCAGATATTGTTAAAATAATTAAAAGATGCATCTACTGGTTTCAGAGAACAGCATTCTCCCAATGTAACTTCTAATCATTAAATGGTATCTTAAAAATATAACAAATAATGAAAATTGAAACTTACATAACAGCATAAAACAGATCAAAACAAATATATAATCCTTGAACCAATTAAATACTTTAAAATCTAGGATAATGTAAATTTCTGTCAATTTATCACTTCAAGCAAAGCAGATTGCAATAAAATCTTTATAACTTGCTTGAAATATTAAGAAAGTATTAACTATACTTTCCTTAAGGAAGTTCCATACTTATGGAATTCCACCAAATATCAAGATACAGTAGATTTTTTTAATTGCTTTTGTGCAGGTCACTCTCATTCTCTGTTGATGTTTTATTAAAGCATTATAAACCTAATGTTAAGACAAGAATGTTCTGTTTTAAAGGCAGCAATAATATAGCAATAGTACCAATGATCAATTAGCCACCTTATGCAAAGGTGTTGTTGAGAAACTTACCTACTTATCTGGTCCTTCTCTTATCCAAATCTCAGTTTTCATATGTACTGCAGTATTTTTAAGCTAATCAGAGTGCTGCAGGATTATCCTGACTTCTACTTCTGGCCATCTAAAGCATCTTGCTTAAAAGCATTGCCCAATTATTATCCTGAAGTGACAAAAGCATTTGTAGGTACTGTTGCTGACTCATATACTTTTAAAGAAATTGTAAGTGCATACTGAGACTGTTCCTTTGTATGCTTTCCCTAAACTGGGGAAAAAAAATGTTGCAGTACTGCACTATATTTGGGCTGAATCTTTTTGGCCTTTGCGGACTGAGAGATGCCAGTATGCTGTCTCATTTGTATGAAATGGAATCACATTCCTTCACCCTTCTGGTTAGTAGAGTAGCAGTAAGAAATATAAGACTGCAGTATCGCATTTACAAGCAATGCACAAGCAGGCAATTTGATTAAGCTACAGTAAGAGTTTCTAGGAGGCTTTAGAATGTGTAAGAAATGGGCAAGAAATAATACCTACATTAAGAGGTAAAGACTGTTGCAAATCAAGCTTGTTTCTTAATGACTACCTATACATCCCTGTGTTTCTTGAAAACCATATGTAAGTGGTTTGCTATTGTTTTTTCCCAGCCAAGATGCTTTTTCAGTTTCCCAGTATGGCCTGCAGCTCTGGAATTACCTGGTGATTTCCCATAGAAATACTAACCAGCTATTTAGCTTTTCTCCAGATCAGCCCAGGTTGCCTAAGTCTCCCATCTTCTGTAACAATATTGGCATTCAATTGAGTGATGTAATCAAACAAAAACCCTCAGCAGATCCACAGTCTAAAACACTCAAGGGGGTCAAAAATATTTCCGTGTAAGTGATAAACCAGTTCTATTAATAAAGAAATATTGGCAATAGCAAGTTTCAAACATTGTATTTATATTATATTCTTTATATACAGTTGTTTATAAATATAATATTTTAATATTATATATTACAGTATTTATATGCAATTATATATGAATAATTATAATAGGAAGAGGATGAACTATTCTTCTGATATTCACTTTGGCAAGTCACCATCTTTTAGCTTAACAACTTTGCAAAGGACGAAGTAGGATAATCTGGTTTGAGTCATCTTTGCCTCCCATAGGTTGGGAGGATAACTACAGGTGTAATAAAATTAACTACTTTACAGTTTATGCTATCAATAGAGTGGCAGCAACTTAAATCAATAAACAGTTTTTATTGTCATGAACGATCGTAAGTTGGGCAAGATCAGGCTAATTAAGCACAGGAGAGAAAACAGAGACATTGACAAACATGTCAGTGATAAACCTTACATGTGAAAGAATACAGTTTCATACCATGTTTCTTGTGTAAATAACCAAGGCTATCTGCCACTTGACAAAGCAGGCAAGCTTTTTCTATTTAGCACTTTAAATAATTGGCTTTTATCTCACGCCATCAGTATCTTAGAAATAAATCCCACTGGTCTTAGTAGGACTTAGTTCTATTCAAATAATTACAGTTTAAATATTGTGTTAAAAAGGTCTTCTCAACCAGAAGTAGCATGTTAATATTATGGCTCTAACCAAAATAATTAATATTAAATTAAATGTAGAATTAACTTAAATTAAATGCAATATGAGATACTGTTATCCTTTTTAATTTCAGCCTTTTGAAGACAGCATTTGATTTGGCAGACCACTGTGTAACATAGCTGCTGTAAAAAAATATGTTATTAAGAACCAGAAATGTGTTTTAGTGTGTGTGGGCAGCAATAGGTAGTGACATTTCAGGGACAAGAATGCTGAAATAATTGCCTTTGCCTTTGTTTCTAAGATATATTGCCATGTAAGTCATGATACTGATATTTTACAATTAACATTCCAGAAATTGTGGCAGGGAGGTGCATACACTGACTGATTCATACAGTAATTCATGCAAGTAAATCCTAGCATAATGGTGAGCAACTGTTAACTGATCTGGGAATGCATGTGTACAAGTAAAGAAGTGCCAAACATGCTATCTCATGTTTTTATTTATTTATTTATTCCATACAGAAATGCCTCTTAAAGGAGGTCTGCTGTGACCCTTGATAGCAATGTACTTCTATTTAATATAAACATAACATTACTATTGATTTAATATATATAAAATTAACACTGGTTGGGTAACTCCAAGTTAATGGTATTAGCCATCCAGCAAACATCACAGCTGATTTTTCTCCGTTCTTGTATTTTTTGTTATATATGTATGCGGCTGTGTGCATCTCATTTCTGATGTGATGGGTTGTGTAATTTTTGAAACCTCATAATTGTGCAAGCTTACTTTCTCTGAAGACAAATTCATACCAATCAAGAAATGTTAACAACATTTTGTAAGATAGATCTATGTTATTTATTATTCTCTCTGTGTTTGCCTCTTTTTATGTTTACTGAATAGAACATGACTCTATAGATTCTGAAATGAGAAAGCAAATATAAAAAATCCTCTTGGTATAAAACTATCAGTTGTGTTTCATCTAATTAGCATCTCAAAATAGAATGAATAGGGGGAAAAAAACTGCCCTGAAGATAATGCTGTTGATTACTTGTCATTCTTTTCTTGACCCTCCTCCAAAAAGCTTCTAAGCAGGATAAAAGTATGCATTCTTGATGCACTCGTAACCCCATAAACATGTCCTTCCCACTCTGGTAACCTCCAGTTGTAGACCTCAACTCCCATAATTTCCAGCCAGCAAGATCGATTAGGAATTGACTAAATTTAGAGCTTAAAAGCCTCATAGGAAACACACTTAGTTCCTAATTATGTAGGTACTAATCTTCTTCTTCTTTTGTTTGTTTTTAAAAGAACTTTATTAAGTTTCAACAAAGAGTAAAATATAAGGAAACAGAAAAAAAAACTTTGAATAAGGGAAAAGATCAGGACAGGAATGAAATTTAAAGTACAAGAAAGAAAAAGTAAAAAGGAAGAATAAGGATAACGTCTGACTTTCTTTGGTACAGGAACAAATATATAATACATTCGCCTCTTAATCTAGTATTTAAACTAATACAAAGTATTTCTATAACCTTAAAAGATATCAGTCATTAAATTCCAAAATTATTTTGGAAATATGGATTTTGGAGGTACTAATCTTCTAAGTTTGTTCCCTCAATTTCTTTAGGCCTCTGGTTAAGAAAAGCAGCAAGCTAATTGTTTACTTTGGCTAAACTCCAATACCAGTGCTATCTCCACCTAGTAAACAACTGTAGCAACCCCCCCCCTTTTAATTAGTTGATCTGATATTCCATTATTTGCTTGTGATCATCTGAGGAAAGTGCCTAGAAAGGCTCCATAAAAATTACTTTGTCGCAATCATAAATATTGAAAGGGACACTGAGCCCTTGGGTAAAAAGTTCAGACAATTCAAGGAGAATTAGTATAGCTCCCAGAAAACCTGCATCTATTTGTGAGTAAAATTAATGCCTTTAGGGTTTGTTGCTTGGATCCACTTTGCACTTTGCATGATATGTTCCCACCTACTTACCAAATGATACGTCTGAGCATGTCATGTATACAGGACCAGTGATTAGCTATGGGTGCCCTATTTTAATGTATTTTTCTAAGTGATTGGATATGAATATCACCAAGCTTCGGTTACAGTCCGTACAGTGATGATGGCAAAAAGTCTAATTCTCCATGACATGGTACCCACTCCAAGTGAGCCAAAAATGTAAGCTTTCATGTAGAGGTTTTCTACATTCTGGCTCCAGGGGTGAAGAAGCTGACTGCTGTGCAGCTCACTGTGACTAATTTGCATGGAATATTGTGGATTAAATCATAATTTTAGACTCTACAATTAAAGCAGTACCAGAAGGTATAGTTTTGGCATAGGCTTATCTAGTTAAACAGGATGCATTTCAAATGACATAGCTTGAAGGAGTAACAGGTTTCTTGGAGAGGTGAGGCCCTCTATGATCTTTCCCTATCCTGGTTAATAAGAACAACCAGAGATGGACTGGTTGACTGATGTGATGGAATATGAGGGTGAACTTGGAAGATGGGGGGAAGAGATGCTGCCTAGAGAACAATCATATAAAAGAGAAAGGAGTCTGCAACAGAGTAACAGCCAGAAAAAGACACTTAGGAAGGACACACCCTAACTACTCAGGCGGTAAATAGGGAGGGTGGCAGGTACTTTCAAACTTGCAAGATTCTGTTAATGTAGCCTTACAATAAAGTAGAAGAAGCTCATCTAGTCATGTTTCCTGTATGGTTTACCTGGAAGGACTGACATCTGGTGAGAATGGTAAATGCTTTATTACAAGAAGAGTTAGTGTAGTGATTTGGGTATTTATTGCCACTATTCCAAGAATGGCATTTTTGAGCATGTGTTGGCTACTCAGCTCTTGATTTTTCTGAACAGTGTATGTTCTAGATCAGGGTTCCCCAAAGTGGTCAATATTGACCGCCAAGGGTCGATGAGACTATCCATTATTGTTCTTGTTATTATGGTTGGTTGCACAGTCAGCTAGATGTTTAGACTGCATTTGGCATTTTTATCCACCTATTGAGTGGGATAATAGGATGATATTATTATTATTATTTATAGTACTATTAAAGTATTAAGTATTTATTAAATTATTTTCATACAATGTTTGAAGGAGATAATTGTAAGCAGTTATCAGAACCTATTCTACATTAGAACAGAAATTAATATAGAATGGTTCTAATACTGTAAGTACTTAAAGCAGAAACTATTCTACTATAGCACTTAGTCATGATGAATAAAGAATTATTTATGTCTTGAAATATTTAAAATAGTTCATGTTATAGTGAAAAGGAAATGGTTTTTACTTATACTGAAATTTAACACCTTTCCACTAAGAATTTCCCAGCTTTAGTTACCAACTTCATAGATGATCAACTGTGTTCTCTTAGTGTCTGTTGATTATTATTATGTTTATTATTTCATTGTTTTAGTTTTTGAGATATCCTATTTTTGGTTTGCTCATGAACACTCAGCATTCGTCAGATTGGGGCAGTTTATGAATGCTGTTAAACAATAAATAGTTGCACCCAACTTTATATATAAGGCAATACCTATTGCAAACTGCAACAAACCATAAAAACTATTCTTATCTAAATAGGAACAATGCATTGGCTTATTAAAGTAAAGGTAAACTGAGGACAGTATGTCAAATGTGGGGGTGGAGAAAAAGGAGAGAGTGAAAGCTAAAAAAAAAAAGGAGAGGCAGAGCGACAGACAAAAACAGTGACATCATAAGTTCTAAGTAGCAACAAGTTGAACTAACATTCCCCTTTTTATTGTAATGTCACCTGTGTATGAAAAGTAAAATTGCTCAGCAGTCATATTTCAGCCAGAATAATTCCCACTGTAGATCATTTTACAGCAGCAAAGTTGAATGTGTATAATTAGAGACAATGATCACTTCAGTGGAGAATTTTTTCTTACATATTTCCACTCAAAAATATTTTTCAAGCAACAATATCTGTTTTGCTTCACCAGGTAAATCAGGACACATCTAGAAAATGAACACATTAGCAAGAAAATCTGTAAAAGAGAGAGAGAGAGAACTGAGCTTGGAAAAGTTTTAAAGAAAGAAATAAAACATGTTGCTGATGATGATTCAACCTAAAAAACCCTAACCCTAACCCTAGAGGGACAGCTGTATTTTAAGTCTCATTCATAGTCTTCAACACATCTAATAATTGTATTCTGTGTCAACAGAAAAGCATTTTGTACGTCTACCTCAAAACTTGTTATTCCAATAATAAAAACAAGATTTCTCAAATCCTGCAGCTTTATACTTATCCCTTTCAACAAACCCCAGGAACTGATTATGAAGAAAATGTGGGCAATTTTGCATCATGTTAGTTCAGAAAATCTAAATCTAAATATGAAGTGACGCAGGTCTTGAAGAAATACAGGGTTAAGACAATCTCTTTAGCTTTGATTTATTTTTCTCTGAGTTTAGAAAGCAGCAAATGCGTCATTAAAAATGCTATGCCTTCTAGCAAGTTATCTGTCTCTCTACTCAGACAATAACTAACTAAAAAGATAATACCATTGTCAATTGTTAAAACAGAGGCCTCAGTGAGAGATACTTATTTTTATTTTATTTTTATTTTTATATAGCAGGATTTAATAAATATATGTATATTTGAAAAATACACACACAACATTATCATATAGGAAAGACTCCCAGAAAATTAATTTGGGAATGAAAAGTCTCAAGGACCATTATGATAGGAATAAGTATTCAACGCAGGCATAGCAGGCATCCCCAACTTTTTATGACCAATCCAATGGTCTCGTTTGTAATTCTGAGAACATGTTTTAGGCACTCTTACAAATGATTGCTATGGTGGAGTTGGCCATAGTAACTTAGACCATCCTCACAAGTTTGAAAAATTGCACTATGTTCTTCTCTAGCCTCCCAAATGCTCATTACCCTTGCCTTCAGCTTCCTTAAAAAAAAAAAAAAAAGTAGGTGGTACACTTCCAAACAAAGCATTGTGCTGCAGATCTCTTTCCCATCTGGCTATAATAAAACATTCTATCCATTCTATTTTCTAAGAATGCCCCCAGCAGATGTGAGGGGCTTAAAACAGTCTTGGAAAAAAAATTATACTTGAGTCTAGCATTTTATTTTGTAGCATTTAGTTTTTCTCTCTTTCTACCCCCCCCCCCCATTTTAAAGTAGAATGAAATAAAATAATCCGGTGATGCCTGGAACTATGTAGACAACAAGAGGATATTTATATTTTGGATGGGGGAACTATATTAAATACAGTTTTGAACTATGACCAAAAACTGGGAGGGGGAAATGTGGAATGAAACAGTAGAAAAGGTTTAGGGTAAGAATCCACAAACCCATGTTTTGCCTTGGAATGCAACTTTTTTAAAAAATGAAACACTCCTTTCATTTCCAATGTTGAACCTACATCTTTGTTTTTATAAATAGAAATTAAATATTAATAAATATAAGATTCTCATTTACTCCTTAGTCTCAAATATAGTAGAAGCAGCATATAAATTGTCACATATGTTATAAACAGTTTTAAATACAAGGGAAACAACAAACAAACAACCTACAGTTGTTCATGGCTGTATCTTCTAATCTAGGCACTACCCGGAATAGCTCCATAAATTGACAATAAACCAAATATCTCTGATGTTGAAAATACAAACTATTTAATTAACATCTGGCAAAGTATGTCTAATAGGTGGCACTCCAGAACTTCATCATCAATCTATGAAATTATCTATCTATGAATCTGATAATCAATATCTGATCAAAGAGAACATGAGACGAAATGTTTGTCAGGATTTGATAAATGAGGCTTGAACAAAGGAGCCATGAACAAAGGAGATTATCCATCCCAGGCAGGCAGAGATCAATGTTTAGTCATGCTAGATTAGCAAGGGTAGCTGACAGAATAGCCAGAAGCTAACAGACCCGTCAGTGTGTTCCTTGCTTTCTGAAAGCTACAGGTGATCAGAGCTATTCTATTTGGACATCAAGCAAGATCAACAAAAGGAAAATAGATCTATTCTTGCTTCTCTAGTTTCTATTAAAAACTGGTAATTACTTTAAGCTTAAGCAATTTATTCAACTTGTTCTGCTGGGAAAACAAGTTTCCCCTGACAGCTGTTCATTCTACTGATTAATTTCATAACCTCACAGCTCCACTAATTTTTGTTTAGTTTCCTTACTTCATGGTTTGGGTAAATCTCAGCAAGGTTAGACCTGCAGAAGGTAATGAAAGAGAATCTAAATATTAAAGTTATGCAGCAAGCATCTGGTTATAAGCAAAATAGTTTGAAAAGCAACCAGCAGTAACTCCTTGTATTCGGGAAACTTGACAGAAATGCTTTAGCTATGGGGGTGCATGTATTTATTTAGTTGTAAAAAATCTCAATAATGAGACTGATAGTGGGTTTGTTGGTGCATGTCTTCATTACTTAAATAGTGGAGGTCCACTGATACTGGTATAATTAAACTGGGCATACAAAGTCTGGTTGAATTCAGATATTTCCCATTATCCCCAGCCAATAAGGCTACTGTTCAGGAATTGTGGGAATTATAATCCAAACATTTGAAGTGCACCATACCTCTACCATAAGCCAACAGAAGGGATATGTGAAAAGTTCTATTACTACTTTTACTAACACCATTGCTACTTCAAATTCTTTGTTAATGGTGATACTTTATTTATGGCCAGTATGTCTATGAAAGAGAGCAAAAGGCTAACTGATCTTAGAGTCAAAGAGATCCAGCTTTGGAAGTTTCTTTTGCAGACAGCTCTCTAATGATAATGTACAATTTACAGAAGTTGAGCTATGCCTTCATCTGTGCTTCTCTCATTTACTTAAAAAAAAATCTCAAATATTCTACAAAACTAGATGCCTTCACTCAAAGAAAGCTATAATAAGTATAGTGCTCCTGGAATTTCTCACCACTTGGAACACTGGCCATGTTTGGCTCAAGGGCACCTTCACTTTAACAGGGTCCAATTTGTGCTCTAATGAGCTATGGATAAAATACCCAAGGCTTCTTCCATTTTATATATAGATGTGTTCTAATTTCTGTTTTTCCCATTGGGTTTTCTTTTGATCTGTATCTGTCAGGCCCAGCTCAAGAACAATGGTGAAACAGTCCATTTGAGTTAAGTTCCTTTATTTGCTTACACCTATAGACGGAATCTTGCCAGATTAAATCTATACTTCTGCATCAAGTGGATATACCCTGGGAGATTCTAGGGAGTGGCTATCCTGAACCTCTTTTGCTTCCAATGCTCTTCCTGTGGACTGTGTTGTCTTTTGACTCCTTCCCCTTCCTGGAATGCACCATCTCCTTCCCGATAGCCTTGATCTCTCACATCACCCTACTCTTTGTAGCTACATTCCATCACTGTATCAGACCAGGCAATTTGTAAAGAAGTTGGAAAAGAGTAAAGTTGGTTAAGCCTTCCTCCTCAGTAATTTTCCAGACAAAATCAGCCTATCCAGATGTAGATTCTCTTTACTGAGTTTCATCTAGCCCTTAACTATCAGACTTGCAGAATGCATACTCTGCTCATTTGCACAGAGTTATTAAGGTGACTCACAAACAGGACAATAGTCCTAGCCTGAAAAGTTGCATGTAATTGGTTTATAGTACATATTCTACAGAAGGTCTCTAGTTAAAATGAAAATGTGGCTAATGTGTGCTTCTGAACCTGACTGCATTGGATTGTTTATAAATAAATGAAGGTGAAGTAGCAATGCTTACACCACTTTAATTGTGAGCAGTATACATGTTTTGATTTATAGAAACAAGTATTATGTATTTCTGACTCCCATGGCAGCATCTAGCTGCCATTTTTTAAAAAATAAATTAAAAAAAAATAATTTTATTAAAGATAATATTATATAGATGAAACTAATATAATCTACATAGGAAAAATATATAAAAAGAAAAAAAGGAAAAAATGGAAAATAAAAAAGTGCAGAAAAAGCAAAAAAGAAAAGAAAAAATAAGAAACCTCCTCCTTCATCCCCAGCAAGTATAATCAACATTAACAACTTATTACCATCTCTTAAAATAAAACCAACCATCTCCTTATCCCATATCTCACCCCATTCTCTGTAAACAAATCTTTAAAACCTCATCACTCCATCTTAATCAGCAGAAGCCCATTAAGGGTTATCAGAAATGACAACATAACTATTACAAACTATATACAATGAGCCCACTTTGAATCCTTATTTTTACATTTATATCTCATTCTCTATTTAAACAAATCCCCCCATCTCATCTCCTCAAATAAACAAAACCTTTAAAACATTGTCACCTGGTTCTGGTCAGCAAAAATCCGTTAAACATTATCTAAGCTAGCAAGCCATTTATTTTAGCCTTGATCAAATAAACCAATTTTGTATTCTTTTCCCTTTCTCCCAACAACCTTTAGTCTCCTCAAATAATATCCTAACATCTGCTTTCTTTTCATCCCAAAGTCACTGGCACATTTAACAAGCCCCTTTTGTAAATCCAGTATAAAAAGGTTATCCGCATCACTCTTCTGGTTTATTATTTGCATGTCTTTTTTAACTGTTAAGTCATCAGTTGGTTTCATTTGTATATCCAATATTTCATCTTTTTGTATATTTACTGTTTCATCTTTTTCCATCTCTTTCTTATAAGCTGTCATTTTAAAATCCACATTCAGATCAATTTCAGTTTTATTCGATGGAACTTGTTCCTCTTGAGTGACACCATTTAGTTTTTCTATCATAGCAGATAACTTTAAAATTATTTTCTTAGCTCAGTAGTCATAGATCTCTGTCACTGGATCATTGATGTATTTATTTCCTTCTGGTGCCCTCTAGTAAGCAATCTTCAAAGACATCCTCTCAGTTTTTCCAGATGTAAACATAGAAAGTTTCCCATGGGAAGGAATCTTATAGTTAATTTCAAAATTTTAAATCCAGTCCATCTGGACCCTTTGAAACTTTCTGAAATCAACACTTTAATCACCCTTTTGCTGTATATTAAAAAAAAAAAATCCCAAGCCATAAGTTCATAATTAAAATTTCTTTCTTAAAGGATTGAAAAAAAAGCTCACCCAGTGAATATGATCCAACTTGTGGTTCTGAAGGTTCTCAATCTTAAAAAGCAGTAGAAAATAAAAGTAAAATCCAAAATGATTAAGAAGTGAGGTTTGGCTGAACTTTGAGTCCATAAAGGCTACATTGATGGCTATGAGCTTGATAGAATCTTGCAACTCCCAGCTGTTTACAAGCCAATTGCAAAAATGTTGGTTTCTACCATTTGTTCACAAAAAAACAGCTGCCAGTGTACATATGGGCAATCTCAAGATCTTTCTTTTCTCCAGAGAGATTTCAGTGGTCCAGATCCAGCTGCCGTTTTCAGCCATAATGTCTCCTGCTGTTTGTGAGATGTCAGTTCGCCATTTCCTCACTGGAAGCTTTTTCTGATGGCAGCATCTAGCTGACTGGGCAAATCTTGGAAGCTAAGCAGGGTTGGTGCTGGTTGGGGAATTGAATTGGGAATTGCCTGGGAATTCCAGGTCTGTGGGCTAGACTGGGAAATTAAAAACACCAAAAACAAAATCCTTGAAAGAAAGCAATGGCAAATCATTGTAACACTGCCAAGAAACCTACACGGGTACAATCATCCAGAGTTGAGCTGTTTAATTATTTCATATTTATGTTATTTCTGATCAGCACAGAGTGTCTTGACTTTAATTCTGATCAGATAGGAAATCATGTTCTGTAAGTTCATATCTCAGTATCTTAAATATCTCCCCAAATGGCAATGTGCCCATTGCTTCCTGTTGAAGCAATAAAAAAATTGCCAATTCATTTGGATTATGCATCATTTAAGCTACCAGCCAAGTAAAAAGGCATACATTATGCAAAGAATGAATTGCACTATGCTTGAGATCTACTCCACAGTGTCCACAGATAATGGCTAGTTCAGCTCTGAATATAAGACATTTCCTTGAAATAACTGTTATTAGATCAATAGTATAAAGGTTTTAATATTTTCTCTTAAACAATTGTACTCTACTAGCAGTATTCCCTTGGTCTTATTGCCCAGTAGGAACCCCGTTCTTATTTTTACTATTTGTTTAACACACAATAGATTTCATTTTTCCTGCTTGTTTTAATTAAATGTATATAAATGTACATTTCCCAGATTACACTTTGAGCTAGCTCCTCAATGTGAAGGTTATATATGAAGCAAAGTCCCTTTTCAACATGCTGATATTTAATGAGGCATTCAGTAGTTCACCCTTTCCAAACAAACATTTGGTCATGGGGTTGATTTAAGCCTTCTTCAATTAGCCATTCAGAGGCTAGAATATACTCCAGCCCTATGGCTTCCCAAGGAAAAATAATAATTTTGCTGACGCCCTGCTTTTGCAATACCTGAGAAAAGGATGTTTTCCCTCTTCAAAGATTTTTCCTAATAGCCATTTCATTCCCTTGCTCCTTCAGTGAAGTTAATAATGGGAAGGGGCTACAACTGAGAACATGGTGTAACCACACATTCTCCTCCTGAGATTCAGTTGCCCCAGATGTCAGGAATGGAGGAAGATGAAAGGTTTTATAGCATAGATTATGACTTCTTAAGTTCTGACACACATAAAACTATGCAAGGACACATTTACTATTTGAAGCTGTAGGATAGGCCACCCTTGCTTAGAAGACAACTGCTCACTGAGTGAACACATTTCTCAAAATCTAATTATGGATTTTTAAGAAGATACTTATTTGACTCTAAGTTCCATTTCAGTTTTATTTTTACATTTTGGTCTGCAGTACTATTTCCTATGCTTATTAAATTCATTCTGATAATTACATCAAAAGAATAATTAGAATAAAATAATTTAGTCATGAATTCAAAATCTTAGCTATCCAGAGATTATAGAAAAAGGTCATTTTTCTCTTCTATTCCACTGGAAAAAGAATATTTATATAGGTATGATGATGAAGAAAAACATTAAATTAATTAAATATTGTAGTTCATTTTCAATTATTGTGCAGATATTTGACAAAAATTACCCTTTTGATTTGTTTATTCTCTATAAAATTGTACACATGCTTCCCACTAAATTCAGCCTTTCCAAACTTAGTGTCCTTGTAACATGTTATGCTACAACTATGATCTTTCCAGCCAGATTATTTCCACGCAGAATCACTGAATTAGGCTGCATAACAATTATTGTCATAAACAAATAAATATAAATAAGTAAATATAATGATAAATGTATTATAGAGGAATGGGAAGGCAGCCCTCTTGGACTTGATTCTAGAAGACTATATTGATTTCCCCTGTATCACAAAAACCAGGGTTGCATTACAATTGTTATATCTACAGCTAGCATTGTGTGGTGCACAAAGTTCAAAAAGTGATGTTTATTTTTTTTTTCAGTCATGATCTCTTGTGGAATCCCTAACAACCTGTTGTGGAACCCTATGGTTCCATGGAATCTCAGTTGAGAAAAGCTGGTCTAAGTAGTAATACTAACCATATGAGAAAGAAACAAGTTCAACCTATGCTCTTAGTACAAGAAAACAAATAGGATTTAAAAGGTATGGACCCGGTGGGATAACTCCCATGACTGGAATATAATAACTGAAGGATACCATTTGTTCCAAAGGAACAGAAGTAATAGAAAGGGAGGAGGTCAACAGAATTATTATTATTATTTTTTTTGTCTGCGCTCAGTCATTGCTGACCCTGCAGTGACTGCTTGGACGAGTCCTTGCAGTTTTCAAGGCAAAGTGTTTCGGAAGTGGTTTGCCAGAGCCTCCTTCCTAGAGCAGAGCCCAGCTGGCGCGCGCAGGAGGCGGGGTTTCCGTTGCTTCGCGCACTTTTCAGGCGAGCGCAGTTTCACGCTTACCGGCAACTGCTCCCGACTCCTTTTTGCAAGGCGCCGCCAGCATTTTTCCTCCCACCGGAGTGAGAGTCCCCATTTATCTACTCACGTGAGTTTTCAACCTGTTGGGTTGACAGGAACTGGGGAGGAAACAGGAGCTCACCCTGTTTAACGCGAAGGCTGGACTCGAACCGCTGAAGCGTTGACCATTTCTGGCCGGCAACTTTCAGTGTCATTAAGCCGCTGCGCCACCGCGCCCCCCACAGAATTATTAGTGAAACTAATAAATTGCCATGTTAGCCCTTCAGAATATAAAACCCCAAAATAGACAATATACAGGATTAAGTCTGAGTGCTCAGAGATTTTCTCCTTATTTAATTCCCCCTCCCTTTTCATATTGCTGATAAGATACAAAGTTAACTAATTAAAACTATTTTAAAAGCTTTACTAGTTAAGAGACATCAGCTGCAGTCCTAAGCTCATATTTATTTTTAGAACTGGGTTGATGTAGCGCAATTTTTTGGACCAACTGGCTCATCCAGGCAGAACAGGAAAAAATGAGATTCTGGCTTTTAACTGTAATGTGTATGAAAATGTAACAGCCAATTCTCATGAACTAGACTGAACTGGCTAAATAACAGGGAATAGTTGCATTGTATGTTAAAAATTGCAATAGAGTGCAATAGAGAGGTCTGGGTTAAAGTAAGTAGTAGACCATATAAAAGCCATAAGCTGGTGTCTACTGTCACTTCCACAACAAGGAGATAATGTGGATGATGCTTTTCAAAAAGCAAATTGCAAATCTTTCAAAGAGACATAAAGACATAGTGATGGGAGACTTAATTATCCTGACATCTGTTGGGAGACAGACTCTGCCAGGCAGGGTCTTTCAACACCAACTTTGTCTTATCCTGCTAATAACTCTCTTCCTCAAAGGGTGGTAGAACACAGAACAGAATCAGCTACATATATTTGATTTGATACTAATCAATAGGGAAGACCTGGCTGAGCAAGTAGAAGAAGCAGGAACATTGGAGGAAGTGACCATGTAATACTGTTGTTCTGATTTTAAGGGAAACTTAGTATAGTCAAACGTGCATGTTCAGCTGCAAAAAGTGGATTTTAATAAACTCAAAGCAGATAAGTAGAATTCTATGGAAGGAGATGAAGAAGGATAGGAATTTCTAAAGAAGACGATATTAAAAGTACAATTGCAAACAATTCCAATGAGGACAAAAAATGGAAGACAGCAAAAGAAGCCATTGTGGCAACATGAAAAGCTTAGTGAAGATCCAAAAACAAAAAGAGGAAAGGAAAGATCTATGAAACGTCAGAGCAGTCATTCTGACACTGATACCTGGAAAGATTGTAGAGCAGATCATAAAGAGAGTGATCTGTAAGCACCTTAAACACAGTGCAGTAATTACCATAATGCAGCATGGATTTGTCAAGAAAAATGTCTTGCCAGACTAATGTTATTTTATCAAATAATTTCCTTACTAGATTGTGGGAATGCAGTAAATATAATATGTCTTGACCTTAGAAGAATGTTTGACAAAGTATTTCATGCTATCTGATTAATAAGCTAGTTATTTAAGGTGGATATCGTAACAATTAAGTGGTTATATACTGGCCTGAAAATTGTACTGAAGGAGTTGTCTTCAATTGTTCCTTATCTAACTGGAAAAAAGTATTGTGAGGTCAGTCCTGGATTATGTACTTTTCAATATTTCATTAATTACTTGCATGGAGAAGTGGAAGGAATGATTATTAAAATTTGCAGAAGGTACAACATAACAGCTAAAAATAAAATTCAAAATGTTCTTGATAGGTTGGAGAAACAGTGACATCATTAAATTTAACAGAGATGAGGGCTAGGTTCTTTAGTTAGGAAACCAAATTCACATACACAGATACACAAAGGGTATACCTGATTTGGTAACAATATTTGTGAAAAAATCTTGAAGAAGATCTTGATTGCAAACTGAATAAGAGCCAACAATGTGATGGGACTGCCAGGAAGACAAGAGCGCTGCATCAACAGAAGTATGATTTCCAAATCACGGGAAGGAATAATTCTACTCTGTTCTGCTCTGGTCCAACTCCATCTGAGGTATCATGTCCAGTTCTTGGCACCTCACTCAGGCTCAAAGCTTTAAAAGACACATTCAAATCATAGTAAGAATTAGCATATATTAATGCATAGTTCTAGTTGCTTTTAAATAATTGTTGTATTAATGATTAAGCCTCCTTAGATCTGTGGCATCAATAAGATTTAAACAAGATAATTGGATATAGAACAGCACCGTAATAGACCCTTTTTTCTCATGTAGACAAGTATAGTGAACAGAACAGTTCCTCTTTTCTGTCAATTGAGTAATTGATACAATAGTTTAAGCCTTCATTTTAGGGAGGATGAATGTTTTTCCTCTGCATTACTGGTCAACTGAAACCAGGAATGGATTTATTTCTGGGCTTGCCATGATGGATATCTAAAGAAAGTGTTCTACCCAAGGCCTTGTAATATGTGTTACTCAAACTTAAAGTATATTTGAGTACAAAATCTCTTTAGTGAGCAAAAATAGTGAAGAAATCACTTCCACTGAACAGAAGCATAGAGAGCTCAAGATCACATGAAAAATCATTGCCTTAAAGCATAGTTAAAACATAGAGTATATGTTTTTAAGGCTGCTATTTATTTGTGAAATGACTTCTGGGTATGCTGTGTGAGACAATGAATGCATGCTGACATTTTGCTAGACATGCTGCTAGTTTCCCCAGAGCAGATCTGAAACTGAACTGGATAGCAGACGTAAAGTCCTTATATATTGCTTGTGTCCAATGGAGCAGAATGACCACAATCAATTATTAACTGCCATGAAGATGACAGTTGATAATCATTTTCCCCAACTAAATGTTTATAAAATTCAATTTCTTCTGTAATAGTTCTGGGGAGATATCTATCACAGTGAGCCAAAATGCTAAGGTTCTGTTTTGTGATTTGGCCCTTGTAATCTGGGTTCAGGCAATGCCAACTATCCTGTTTTTTTCAGACCAGTGCTCCTTTCTTGTGCTTTAATTCTGCATTCTGTAGAACATCTAGTCTGTCCAATATAACTATCCCCACACTGGCAATTTTGGTTATATAAGTCCCTTGCTTCTTAGTTTTGGCAATTTATCTTTATTAGTGGGCAGGTATTGCCGCATCTTGTCCACCATCTCCAATTTTACTCTTCTGCTTTTCTTTCCAGTATTTTTGTCATTCTATTAGTCATGCCTGAGATGTTTCAAAGGTTTTCATACTGTTCATCATTTTTCTTTTGTCATTGTGATACTTAATTCCTTTCGGTTTGCTAGTTGCATTATTTTGTCAGCCCTATTCATCCGTGACATAATCAGTGATCTTTTTGTTGAGATCGGCATTGTGATGCGGCATTGGGATAACAGTCTGTATGCAACTCCTATACTTTGTGGTTTAGACGTCCCTTGTTACTGTCATCTGTTTTGTGGCTAGCAACTGATGATGGGCGTGCCACTCCATTGGACACAGGCAGAATGTAAGGAAGTGATATTTGTTGCCAAGTGCAGTTGGAGATCTGCTCTGAAGAAGCTAGTAATTAGCATGTATTCACCGTTTCATCCAGCATTACCTAGAAATCATTTCACCGGCACACCTAGATGTCTCCCTTGTTTACCAGCTTTGTTCTTATTCTGACACCTTTCCCCACAACGTATTAATAATGAAATAAACTTAACTGTAGATTTGAATAGAAAAAGCATATATAACATCAGCTAAAAGGCTGGGTGAAAAGGAAGGCTGATTTTCACCACATGGATTAAGTTCTCTTTCTTAATGTGAATTTGAGAATGTGACAGGTGCTAAGGGACCTTTCGCAACTGTTAAGGGTAAGATGGTATTTTGGTCAGATGTATGGTGATACATTTGTCCATTAGAAACAGAAGCAATGGATGCCATGTCTTGCTGCACAGGAGTGAGCTTCTCCTGTGTAAATGAAAGCGTATGGCTGTGCAAAGCATTAGAAAAGAGGGCTTCACAAACTGCATTGGTGCAAAGCACCCTTCCTTGAAGAGTTAAAGCAGCTAGCATTCTCCAGGAGGCTAGGCATGGTTGCTACAAACCCTGTGCACATGCATAGACAACAAGTTATTATGTGTGAATGCAATTAGAAAAAGTCTTTGAAGCAGCTATGCCAAGCATTCCGAAGGACATGGGTATTATAACACTTCAAGAAAGGGTGTTTCTTTCCTGTCAGTGCATCTTGTGAAGAGCCCCTTTTTAATGCTTTGCACAGCCCCATTAAAGGTTATTGTTCTACTGTCTGAGATTCTTTAAAAGCTGTTTAACAAAGATGATGCATCTGTGTAAAATATATTTTTCAAATGATTTAATTTTTAAAAAATTCTGAAAACTTGGTTAAAGTCACAGAATTTTAGATAGAACCTGACTTTCCTGGTTCTATCTTTTCCAACCAATCTAATAGCAATTAATAATTATTTTAAAATAACTGGATGGAATGAAACAAAATCAATTATGATGTAGACAGAAAATCTCAGAAGAAATAACTGAGCAAATGAAGTTCACTAGAGAACATACTGTATGTCCTTTCATCACCAATATATGAATATGTTTCAGATATAGTAAAACATTACAGTGCCAGGTGTTTATTTTAGCTTCTACCTTTTAAATACAAGACTGGTGGAATAATAAATAATAAATTCATCAACTCATTGTTGGTTCCTAGTAGAGTTATGTGTCCAACTTCATTGATGATAGTTCTTTATTTAAAGACATCCTATATTTGCAAGAAGAGAAAGCAGGGCTTTAAAGTTGCCCATCAGTAGAGGAGTTAGTAAATGATTGCCAGCAGGCACACAGATTACTCTTTCTGTCCTATTGTGAATGCAATGTATTTTGATAAATTATTTATAGATTTACACAAATACACACACACACACACACACACACACACACTTATTAGCATATGATAGTTATAAAAATAGGTGCCTTTTGCTCATTTCTTGTAAGTGGGATTGGGAAGACTCAGGTTCAACTCATATATATATATATATATAGAGAGAGAGAGAGAGAGAGAGAGAGAGAGGGGAGGGAGGGGGGAGGGAGGGGGGAGGGAAAAATATTATTTTTCCTGTCAAACTCTTCCTAGAACTATAATAGCAATTTCACAAAGCCAGTATTTTAAGGCTAAGACACTTGAATAAGTTGTTGATTCTTCAGTTCCAATATTGACATAAGTAAGAGTGAATAGTTAGGAAGGAGCTGCTGACTTTATTCCTTCATGTTCAATATAAGAAGATGCCAGAAATACTAGCTATGGAACTGGGCATGATCAGAACACAATTTCAGTAAGCATGGTTGCTTTTAGCTAATGTTTGTTAGGAGCTATTTTTGAAGAATTCTCTTGATTTCAACTTCACTGACTACTAGACTAATTTATCCCTCATTAGAAAGAATACAATAGGGAAATGACTTGGCAGAGTATATGGAAAAACAGAAAGAGAAGGAGTTAAATATAGAAAGTGCACTCTTGGGAAAATTATAGCTCATCTTTCAAACTAAGGGGCTTGGAGTATTTTAAAACTCTTCACAGTTATCAGAATTTAATGTCATTAAAATTAAAAAAACAATGCCTTCCTTATTAATGTTCCCTTTTATGTAAAGATTCTATGCAAATGACTATGCAGTAGTTACATGAAAAAAAAATCTGATACAAATTAATATGGTGAAATAGACACAGCATTATGTTTATAACATAACTTTAAAAGTAGAAATAGATGTTTCTCACCGTTTTTCTGTGTAGCTTCTAAATGACCATTACTTATATAGTTAGTAATATTTTTCAGATTAATTTAATAAAAAATATTTCTGTTGTAAAAACAGTTCAGAATTGAAAAGAATGCATCATTCTCTCTTTAAGTTCAAAAATCAAGTTTAAGGCAGCATGAAATTCACCTAAGGGGTATATATTTTTAAAATAGTAGTGATTAATAGCAATCCTGTACAAATCACTTCAAAAATATGAATCCTCATTTTGTTCAAAGGGAATCCCAACAGAGTTATTTCCAAGTGGAACACAGTGCAGTGTAAAAATTGTAAGCTTATCAAAAATCACATAGATTTTAATTAATCTAATAGATCACATAGTCATTAATTCATTTTCAGCCTTAACTTCAACACCCTCAGATTGTCAAATACATTTCAGGATAAGAAATACTGAAACAATGTATAGTATATAAATTACTCGTAAAGTACTAATGTGCTATAATTTTCCCATATTAATTTCCACATTTTAATTATCCCAGTTAGGGCTACCTGCAAAATCTGGACAACAACCAGATGTGAGATATTGTGGGAAGGCTGAGAAAGGAACAGAAGAGATAGCAATGTGTGAGTCAGTCAGGTGGACGTAAATTTGGGAAAAAGCATTGCTAAATATTCAAAGAGATTTCCACTTTACATAATTCACTATAAATGAAGCTGAGAAATTCCTATTATATTTTCCAAGATTCTTCATTTTCACCAGGCTAGCATTAAAGATACTGAAATTTGTATAGTTCTTCTCTGGTCCAGCTACATGGACCTTGACACCAGATGACAGCAAAGAGATACAGAAACCCCTACCTCTTTGCTGCCAGCTAGCTATCTTCAGAATTTTTGCAGCCAGAGCTGGTAGCCCAAATGCTAGTTGGTATATGAATTTTTAAGAAAGCGCAGGTATGTGACATCATATATATTGCCTACTCTTAATAAATTATCCATATAACCATTTAACTTCGGTGATAAGACAGTTATGGCAGCACTACACCATAACACCTGGGACCAGTTTACACAAGCATTTTACCCTATTACTGTAACATCTGAGGCATCTGAAACTTATGTAACATCATGAGGCATATCAGGCAGTGCTCATCCCATTCTATTGGTACTATTTTTCCTCAGAGTGTCTTTCAAAACATTATTTTGGATGATTATAGAACTTGTGTATTACTGAGGAAAGAGTACTTCAGACATGCACTAATATAGTGTGTGCTCTCAGAGTCTGAACCAATGTAATATATAAATTACTCGTAAAGTACTAACAGCAGAAGGTTGCTAGGACCTCTGTTGTAGGAAAGGAATTTAAGATCCAAAAATTGTGGGAGGTTGAGGGGTGGGGTAGGTAAAAGCTATTTCTAACATAGGGCTGTGAACAACTGCACAATTAATTTTAACATTTTAAACCTTCTTTCTACACAAATTGGCATGTTCACAATTAACGGACTAAAGAGAGAACATGGCAGCATTTGGAGTCTGCAATTATAGTGCTATTTATATTTTATATTAAAAATGACTTTCCAAACACTTCCCTTTTTTTCTTTTTGCACTCTCAGTGTTATGCGTTTGCATTTCCTTGAGTTCATGTTCTGAATACCATGCTGAATTCTGGAGAGTTATCCATCTGGTTCAATCTGATTTGTGAGAAGTAATTGTTAAATTTTTGCACACATTGCAACTTAGCCAAAACTCACATTCATTCAGGTAGAGCAAGAAGGAAAACCTGGAGCATGTCTAACTGGGATTGGACTTTGCATACAAAGGCAAAACCAGACCCCTGATAAGGTCATAGTTAGTGCTTTCTAGACAGCAAGCCTGGTCAGATGGAATAAGAAAAATGTGAGTTACATCTTGAGTTGGGGCAAAAATTGTGTTACATCAACTAAATACTAAGCAGAAATGTAGACCATAGTTTAGGTTTGCAACCAATGCAGCCAGGTCTTTATTGTTTACCTCCATAGTATCAAGAAATGCTGTCTAAGTCATGGGGAATTCTTTACATTAAATTTTTTTTTTCTGGCAGTTTTACCTTCCAATGTCTTCCAAAATTTCTCAAGAGTAAGATACAGTAATCCTTCTTTACATGCTATATTCATTAAATACAGAAGATATTGGATGAAATTAATTTAATTATTAACTATTAATTAAAGAATTACAGTTTGCTAAAATAAATCATATTAAGCCCATAAAGTTCTTTATCATTTTTCTCCTGACCTGCTAAAATGTAATGTTTTACTTCTGCTTCTCTACATCAAACTTTTTCTTTATTTTCAAAACAGAGATCTGGCTTAAAGTTAGTCTACTAACCAGGACTTTAACCTGATTCTGGTTAGTAAACTGTTGTTTAAAGTGTCAGTGTTTGGCATGCAAGTGAAGAAAGGAAAGGGAGGAGGAAATAGCTCAGGATTAATTCTGACCTAGTACACTGGAGTAATTATATCTGATATATGTCCAATGACAATACACTGGCACAATACATTACTTCAGTAAGTCCTTACCTCAGTGGTAGAATATCTGCTCCGCATACAGAAAGTCCTTTCTTGAAGTCCTGATATTTTGAGATAAATCTGAGAAAGACAGCTGTGCTGGTAAAAGGGCAGAAAGAGATATACAACACCACTGTTGAGGATTAATGGAACCACATGCTCTCCTAAGTTCAAAGCCTGCAGGAAGAGCCAGAACTTAAGGGCTTTCCTAAAGGCCAGCAGGATAGGGACCTTGGAGAAAATATTATGCCTTAGGCAGCAACAGAGAAGGCATACTTCCTGGGCCCCATTAGATGGTATTATTTAAGCAATGGACCTGGAATATGCCATCCCTGTCAGATCTTACTGGACTTATGTAAGTACCTTCCCCCAAGACACTTTTAACCTTCATGTGTATAGGCTGAATATCTGCAAAGAGCTAAAATGGTTTGATTTGATGCCAAATGATGCATATTCTCTATTATAGCACCTGCCTCCTGGAACAGCATCCCCCCAAGAGATTCCAACAGCCCTGACCCTGCTCTCTTTTAGATGAACCTTAAAGACCTGGCTCCTTCCCAGGCACTGGGTTAAGGTAAGGTGTGAACTCGTGTGCTGGTTTTGTTGTCATAGTGTTTGTCATCTCCCTGTTCAGCCATCTTTTCTTTTTTATATATTTTTTATTATTATTTGACTTCTTATGGTTTTCATTTGCATGCCACCCAGAGGCCTTTTGAGTGGGCAACCAACCTACAAATGCAATGAATAAATAAATAAATATTTGATGCCAAGACTTCTTGAGATTCAGCCATAGCATTTATTTTGAATGTTAGGGCCTGTCCTTGGAGGATAGTTATGTAAGAACAAATGAAGGACTCTCAAACTTGGTGCAGAGAGTATTTCCTCATTAATGAATTACTCTACTTCAATGAATCAGTCATCAACAGTAAAGGACAAGCAGTCAAGAAACACCCTGCAGTCAAGCACTTGGTAGAGCAGCCAAGAAGGCCTTGGAAAAGATTTTCCAGTGCTGTGATGTGTCTATGCCTACAAAGATCAGAATGTGCAGGCAATGGTTTTCCTTGTAATACTCCATGGAAGTGAAAGTTGGATTTTGAAGAAGCAGGATAGGAAGAGCATTGATACTTTTGAATTTTGGTGCTGGAGAATACTCCTGAATACAAACAAAGGAATAATTAAACATATCAATCCATTTGAGGCACAAATGACCAGGCTCAAATTATCCTACTTCAGACATATTATGCAAAGACCTAGGTTTTTAGAAAAGTCTATAATACTGGAAAAGATAGAACAGAAGCAAAACAGAGGACAACCACCAACAAGGTGGGTGGATTCAATTACAGTGATGATTGGTACACCATTGGAAAACCTGAAGAACCAGATTGGAGACAGACCTTCCTGGAGAAAATCTAAATGAGCTGACATCAACTCAATGGCATATAATCAGTCTAGTTCAATGGGGGGTAACCTGTAACCCTCCAGAGGTTATTGGATTGTAATCAGATTGCTGTAAAATTAAACTGGGGGGATTTAGGATCAAGTCATTCCTCAGCCATAGAAGCTCAGTGGGTGACTTTGGACTAGTCACTATTTGCAGATCAATTTACCTGATAAAACTTTGTGGGGGCAAAATAGAAGAGGGACTGCTGTATATAGTGCCTTGAGCTCCTAAAGAAAAGGGAAGATATAAATCTAACAAATTAATAAATATAAATGCATGTCCACATTATATCACCACATTGGCTAGAGCTCATGGGAGCTGGAAAGTCACACACTGCCTGTTCCTGTTCTAGTGAATCTTTGTGCAGGAATTCATATCGGGTTTTTTTAAAAAAACCAAAGTAGCAGCACATTTTTTAACATGGAGATTAAGCACTGTTCAGAGGGCCTTTTCCCACTTTACTTAACCATGGTACAAATATGCACTGACAACATTTTGGGGGTGTTTGCAATAATGCTATGTCATTGCCTTCATTTTGCCCCCAGCTGAGGAATGAGACTTGTTTCAAGTGTTCCAGCATTAAACTCAATATTTTCCCCCATTATTTTGATACTGACCAAGGGCAAATTAAGGTATATAAAATGTGTGAGGCTATTACAAAATCCTTGGAGGGTAGTCCATGATTATGTCCATAAAGATAAGCATGTTATACGCCAGCTATATATATGAAATTCCTGCATTTCATAATGGATTTGCAAAATAAGACTGAACAAATATGTGATTATATTAATACTTAAATTCTTCCTTGATTTTTCTGAATAGCTGTATCAGTACACAGTCAATGAGAATGTGGATACTTGAATAAAATAAATTGGTTATGGAAAATCTCCCTTTCTTTCCAAAGGCAACATCTCTCAGTTAGTATGAAATAATTTGGGCATATTTTGAAAGTAATAAACAGCTGTAATATTTTGAGCTAGAAGAAACAGTCTAAAATGGGAGGGGCTGTTATGGAAGTTGAAACAATTGCTGCAAGTATGTGATGTAGGATTAATAATGTTGGTGTTCGATACAAAATTGTATTTGCTTCTGCTATGTTCTTCGTGTACATAAAGCAAATGTTCCATTTCATAATATTGGCTCAGGACAGTTCCTCATTTAAAGAAGTAGGAAATGTTGAACATGCGTAAGCATTTGTGGATGGTCATCAAAACTAATTTCAGCAGCCTGATCCCACACTAGTAGACTTATTGTAGATTTCAGACTGGGGTTCAATCTAATCTCATTTCTTTTAGAAAAGAAGGGAACTATTGCAAAATAGCCTTAGTGATTCTATACATTTCATCTGAATAATTGTTAAATACCTGGCATGAACTCAGCAAAGCAGTAATACTCCTGTACAACATTAGAGTCTGGTGCCATCCCTTGCTATACTCCAGCCTATGCGAGCCTTCCTTCATTTTTCTAACTGGGGCTCAGCAGGACTTGAGCCTTTGGGAACATGGAAACTGGGCTTTGGAATGCTGTAGCCACATCATGTTTTCTCCTCTGAAGTATTTACTGAATGCCAGACATTGTATAGTGAGAGATCAAATGAGCGAGCTGCCCAGATTTATTCCTGTTCTATTATGGTATCCCCTCTAAGAAAGGCCAATTAGAGATAAGGATGAATGGCAGCTAGAGCAGACATTGATGATGATATTATATAGAGGAAAGTAGTGGGGAGGGAGCTCATTAGCTCAGAGGATGCCCATCAGCAACTGTGCTTGAGATCTATTCAAATCTGGCATTGTGTCTGCAATGCTATCTGCACTAGCCCCTTTCTCTACACATAAAAGGGTTATAAACTCTTCTCTGTTTTCATGCTGCTGCTGGCAGTTTGCTTAATAAACCACCTCACTGGCTAACTCTGATATTGAGTATCAAAGGTTTCACAGTATTTTCTGCATGAATGCCCTGTAGTATTCATTCTAGCCTTATCTCTAGTAAGACAAACTTTTCAATTATTTCACATATGGTAAATTTTAAAACCAAAGTTTGATCATGTCAAATATGATAGCCAAGTCACTGTGAAAGTCAATCTTAAAAATAATATATGGGCTGATTCCTAGTTGTCCTATTCTGCTCTGCTCTGTTCCATTTCACTCTAGGTCCAAGAGAAGCAGACTGCAGTACACTAACCAGTAAGATAATTTCACATCAAAATTCTGTTTTTCCTACAGCTGTTGCTTTCTCAAAACTGACTTCTCTGGTCTGATCTTGATCTCTGGCCCTGCTCTTCCAAAGAACTGGTTGTTCTTAAAGGGTGTTTTAAGGCTTTTAAAGGGGCTGAATCTGCAGTTTCTAACTCCAATGATGTGGGGTATGATGGGGCTACTCTAAGCATGTATTTTCTGCAGAATCTAGAAAAATCATTCTTCAGCCTTGAAGTAAGTGACAGCTCCCTAGGAGATGTCATCTTCTATCCTTCTTTGAAATTTGCAAGTTGTAAATCGAGGCCAGAAGCAGTCTAGTTTTGTCTCTGTCCTAGATCTGATCCTATTGCTTATCTTCCTGATCAAGTTAGTATTACTTGTTTTCTGACTTGCCCATGATATGATGGCTGTCTTCAGTTTTAAGTATTTTTCTATATAGGACTTGCATAATGCAAAGTTATTTTCTCTCTGTAACTGCATAGAAGCAAAATATTTTTATCATTTCTGTTCAGAATAGCAGTGATAATATAGCACTGATAGAGATTCCAGAAAGCAACAAAATACATGTTAATTTCAGATTTTGTCACATATAATAAACTTGGCTGGTGAAACACTAAGGCTCCAAATTCACAGCTGCATTGAATTATGCATCAATATTAACTGATTACAAAATTATATTGTATCCAGCATTTTATTCTCAAAAAGTATGCGTGTGGATTTTTTTTTAAATGACCATAGTAAGAATTACGTTGCTGTTGGTTTGAGGACAGATGAGTTGATCCTATTTGCCTAAGTTGTAGTCAAATAGTTAAATGGAATTACAAGTTTTATTCTCAAATCAAAACTTTACAGAATCATATAGGATCCTCTAAATAGTATCAAACTATCATAAAATGCAAAGTACAATTTGCATTCCCTCACATCCCATTCTGTTTGCAAACTTTAGCAACCATATTTTCATTCTATTACCCATCTCCCACCCTTAGCATTCCGTTGATTTGCAGTTATACATGTGGGAAGACCACACATGCCTAATAGTTTATGAAAAGGGCTAACTGGATTGAATTCAATCAGTAAATGCTGGCATATTTTATTTTCAGCAGCATTTTGAGTTAACTTAGGTGCCTAAGGATTTTTATTTATTTATTCATAGTTAATTAGCAAAATACTCATACAAAATTGGGCAGCTCAGTTATTTGCCAAAGTTTGAACCCAAACTTACTTTATTTGCATCCTGTCCTGTTCACCAGAGTAGGGAACATCAGACATTTCTAGATGGGAGAGTCACTGAGTCTAGGAAGATCATCCCAATGCTTTTAAAATTCTGAACTTGCTGATTTCTCTCAGCCATGGGAAGACTACTTCAATTGCCCTGATGCTGTAAAACCACTGGCCTCCACCTCATCTTCTGTGCTTTGATTTTAGTGCTTCACAGAAGCTGGCTGCTATGTTTCCTTAATGTATATGAACTGAAATAGCTGAAATTAGATATTATTTTGAAAATAAAAAGCTCTATTTATCAGATGACATCTTTTACATATAAGGAAGATTAGCTAGTTGTTTTTTTAAATGTGCATGCATGTTTGTGTATCTCCAACAAAGTCTGCTTACTCAAATCTATCATATTATTTGGAAATAGAATATGTTAATCTAAATCGATGGAATTTATAGAGAAATAATGAGTTCAGAGCATTAGGTTAATTACTGAGGCAGATTGTTAACACTGGGAAAATGTTTGTTAGCTACTCAAGCCAACTGTAAGCTGTGATGCAGTATAGCTTTGTGGGAAGCATATTTTATATATGAAATGTAGATGGGAATTGGCTTAGCTTTGTGTCATTGCATTTAAAACTATTCTTCATTAATCTTAACAAGATAAGTATATGGATTGAACACTTAGGCTATAGGCTGCCATAATCCATAATCATGCAGAAGAATGTGCAAGTGCACCTATGCAGTTATTTATTTATTTACTTAAATATACCTTTCTACCTCCTTATCAGTCAAAACAGACATACAGCAGTGTCCTTTAAGCTGGCACCCACCAGATGTGTTGCATAACAGTTCTCACAATTTCCAGCTAGGGTGACTAAGGGCTGGTGAGTCTCCCCAACAGATTTCCATAGACCACAGGTATCACTGGAAAAGAAATATCAGTTTCCACTATAACTTATTTCATGTACATGTACTTACAAAATCATCTTAAATTAATTTAAAACCAGAATCTTTATTTTAAAAAGGATTATAGTGGGTATGTTATACTATGAATACTTACTTGGATCTTGTGGGGGCAGACAGCAGCTTGCCTAAAACTAATTGACTAGTTCCTAGTGATGCAAATAAATGGATAGTGAATTCCTAAACCTCCGCTTATTTTCCTAAACTTTATGGCAGGATTTTGCAACCTCAAGCTCTCCAGATGTGTTGGATTTATAACATTCAGTTAAATGTTAAATTTATAACAATCAGTTAAAGTCTGCACAGTATTAGGATGGAGAAAGATGCTATTGATGTTATCTTTATTTTATTTTCAATAAAAGTACTGTATCTGTTGTCACAGCATGAATACTGAAGGTAGCCTTTAATGGTCAACGCTTCAGTGGTTCGAGTCCAGCCTTCGGGTTAGCAGGATGAGCTCCTGTTTCCTCCCCAGTTCCTGTCAACCCAACAGTTCGAAAACTCACGTGAGTAGATAAATGGGGACTCTCACTCCGGTGGGAGGAAAAATGCTGGCGGCGCCTTGCAAAAAGGAGTCGGGAGCAGTTGCTGGTAAGTGCGAAAAACCGTGCGTGCCCGAAAAGGGCGTGAAGCAACGGAAACCCCGCCTCCTGCGCTCGCCAGCTGGGCTCTGCTCTAGGAAGGAGGCTCTGGCAAACCACTTACGAAACACTTGCCTTGAAAACTGCAAGGACTCGTCCAAGCAGTCACTGCAGGGTCGGTAATGACTGAGCGCAGATTAAAAAAACAAAACAAAAAAACTGTATCTGTTGTCACAGCATGAATACTGAAGGTAGCTTTTAATTCCTAGCATTCTTGTATTTCATTTAATCACCTTTATCTTCCTTTTCCCCAATACTCAAAGCCATTTAATTTAATACTCTAATTAGAAATATAACTCACCACTGCAAACAACAAAGGCAAATGCATTGTTTTACACTGTCTCATCACGTGACAATTTCATTAAGTGGGTTGTTCACATATTGTTTAGCTGTTTAAATAATTAATTTCCTATAACAGAACAGTTACAGTGACTAGTTTGTTCATTTTATTTGAATGATATATCAGAGCTAAGGTATATACTTGCCTGCAAGAAGAGCCCAAGGACTGAATCTGCTTTTATGTTTCTGGAGCAGAGGTTCATTGGGTTAAGAATAAAATAGGGTCTGGCTGCCAACAAAAATATACACAGAATGTAGAGAAATTGTATTGTAGAGGTTACATGCAGCAAATGCACTACTTTATAAAGAATAATGATGTTACTTTATATATTTTTCGGATTAGTTTTTATTTCCTGCAAATGTTAGTATTTCAGGTAATAACAAGTGAATATTGTAGGGCGACCTTTCATAAAGAGGTGCCCTCTATATATGTTAGGATTTCAGCTCCTATACTGTTCATCAGATGGGAGTTTTAATGCAAAAAGTTAGGAAGGTTTATTTTGGGGACAGCTAAATTATCTCAGTACATGGATACTCTTTAAAGAGATATTCAAATTATCAATTTCCAATTGTCTTTGTTCCGCAGGAATCCAGATCCAAGATTTACTTACCGGAAAGGATGAGAAGATACGTTTAGAAAATGGGAAAATGCTACACAGCGTGCCTACCTGACTACTTCCTCCAGACATGGAGGAAAACAGGAATTAGAAGAGGAAGTTCCTTTTGACTTTGCAAGGGAACCTCGGGATCCTAATCTTCAACACATTCTGCTTTATTTAGAACTGTTTCCCCTCTTACTCTGTAGGTATGAAGTGGATATTTTGTTTCTTATGTTTAGCTTTATTTTTCTTACTGAACACATTCTATCATGTAATATTGCTCTTGAAAAATATGGACAAATAAAGAATGAAATCAAAGCCTAGGTCAAACTTTTCTTTAAGCTGTAAACCTAATAAACATCTGATTGGTGATCTGGAAAATGCAAAAATATATAATTAGGCATTGATAATTTCAGGAACTTTATTGCTGTGCATATCATTCCATTTGGGAGGAACAGAGTATCCCTTGAACCCTCTCAGTTAAACCCAGGATGATGAATCTGAGTCAGACACTCAAAAAAGCCAGAGTAGTGCATACATATTGTTCATTCAACAAATATATAGAAGAAGTTATCCTGTGACATAAGCTTTCTTGGGAATAATAAGGGGTAAGGACTAAGTAGGAAATACGGGAGTTTTGCTTCAAAATATTCCATGGCCACCAGGCTGCTGACCCAGTAGTACTATCTTCCCTAACTTGATGCAGCTTATTAATGTGAGAATCCCACATACAGAACTGACAGAGCAATGTCCAGCATGAAGGTGTACCTGAAGCAGCACTGCAACAAGTGTTTCACTCTGGGACACAGATGATTAACCCTTTAGAGTCAGAAAAACTTTGTTGTTGTTGTTCAGTCGTTAAGTCGTGTCCGACTCTTTGTGACTCCATGAACCATATTGTGCCAGGCCTTCCTGTCCTTCACTGCCTCCCTGAGTTTGCTCAGTTTCATGCTCATTGCTTCAGTGATGCTATCTAACCATCTCATCCTCTGCTGTCCTCTTCTCCTTTTGCCTTCAATCTTTCCCAGCATCAGGGTCTTTTCCAAAGACTCCTCTCTTCGCCTTAGGTGACCAAAGTATCTGAGCTTGAGCTTCATTATCAGTCCTTCCAATGAACAATCAGGGTTGATTTCCTTTAAGATTGACTGGTTTGACCTCCTAGCAGTCCAGGGGACTCTTAAGAATCTTCTCCAGCACCACAGTTCAAAGGCATCAATTCTTCGGCGCTCAGCCTTCTTTATGGTCCAGCTCTCACAGCTATACATTACTACTGGAAAAACCATAGCTTTGACTATGTGGATCTTTGTCGGCAAGGTGACGTCTCTGCTTTTTAATATGCTATCTAGGTTTGCCATAGCTTTCCTCCCAAGGAGCAAGCGCCTTTTAATTTCATGGCTGCAATCTCCGTCTGCGGTGATCTTGGAGCCCAAATAAATGAAGTCTGTTACTGCTTCCATTTCTACCCCTTCTATTTGCCAGGAATTGATGGGTTCAGATGCCATGATCTTAGTTTTTTGAATGTTCAGTTTCAAGCCAGCTTTTGCACTCTCCTCTTTCACCCTCATCAAGAGGCTCTTTAGTTCTTCTTCACTTTCTGCCATTAGGGTGGTATCGTCTGCATATCTGAGGTTATTGATGATTCTCCCTGCAATCTTAATTCCGACTTGTGATTCTTCCAGCCTGGCATTTCTCATGATGTACTCTGCATATAGGTTAAATAAGCAGGGTGACAGTATACAGCCTTGTTGTACTCCTTTCCCTATTTTGAACCAATCGGTTGTTCCGTGACTGGTTCTAACTGTTGCTTCTTGGCCCACATACAGATTTCTCAGGAAACAGGTAAGATGGTCTGGTACCCCCATCTCTTTAAGAATTTGCCACAGTTTGTTGTGATCCACACAATCAAAGGCTTTTGCATAGTCAATGAAGCAGAAGTAGATGTTTTTCTGGAACTCTCGTGCTTTCTCCATGATCCAGTGAATGTTGGCAATTTGATCTCTAGTTACTCTGCCTCTTCGAAACCCAGCTTGTACATCTGGTAGTTCTCGGTTCACGTACTGCTGAAGCCTAGCTTGTAGGATTTTGAGCATAACCTTGCTAGCATGTGAAATGAGTGCAATTGTGCGATAGTTTGAGCATTCTTTGGCATTACCCTTCTTTGGAATTGGAACGTAAACTGACCTTTTTCAATCCCGTGGCCACTGTTGCGTTTTCCAAACTTGCTGGCATATTGAGTGCAGCACTTTAACAGCATCATCTTTTAGTATTTTAAATAACTCAGCTGGAATACTGTCATCTCCACTAGCTTTGTTGTTAGCAATGCTTCCTAAGGCCCACTTGACTTCACTCTCTAGGATGTCTGGCTCAAGGTCAGTGACCACACCAGCGTGGACATCAGGGACATTAAGATCTTTCTTGTATAGTTCTTCTGTGTATTCTTGCCACCTCTTCTTAATCTCTTCTGCTTCTGTTAGGTCCCTGCCTTTTTTGTCCTTTATCATGCCCATCTTTGCACTAAACGTTCCTTTGATATCTCCAATTTTCTTGAAGAGATCTCTAGTCTTCCCCATTCTATTGTTTTCCTCAATTTCTTTGCATTGTTCATTTAAGGCCTTCTTATCTCTCCTTGCTATTCTCTGGAAATCTGCATTCAGTTGCTTATATCTTTCCCTTTCACCCTTGCTTTTCACATTCCTTCTTTCCACAGCTATTTGTAATGCCTCATCAGACAGCCATTTTGCCTTCTTGCATTTCTTTTTCCTTGGGATGGTTTTAGTTGTTGCCTCCTGTACAATGTTACAGACCTCCGTCCATAGTTCTTCAGGCACTCTGTCTACCCAATCTAATCCTCTAAATCTATTCATCACCTTCACTGTATACTCACAAGGAATATGATCTAAGTCATACCTGAGTGGTCTAGTGGTTTTCCCTACATTCTTCAATTTAAGCCTAAATTTTGCAGTAAGAAGCTCATGATCTGAGCCACAGTCAGCTCCTGGTCTTGTTTTTGCTGTCTGTTTAGAGCTGCTCCATCTTTGGCTGCAAAGTATGTAATCAATCTGGTTTCAGTATTGACCATCTGGTGATGTCCGTGTGTAGAGTCGTCTCTTGTGTTGTTGGAAAAGAGTGTTTGCTATGACTAGCTTGTTCTCTTGACAGAATTCTATAAGCCTTTGCCCTGCTTCATTTTGTGCCCCAAGGCCAAACTTGCCTGTTATTCCGATTACTCCTTGACTTCCTACTTTAGCATTCCAATCCCCTATGATGAAAAGGACATCTTTTTTTGGTGCTAGTTCTAGAAGGTGTTGTAGGTCTTCATAGAACCAGTCAACTTCAGCTTCTTCGGCATCAGTGGTTGGGGCATAGACTTGGATGACTGTGATGTTGAATGGTTTGCCTTGGATACGCACTGAGATCATTCTGTCATTTTTGAGATTGTACCCCATTACTGCCTTTCCCACTCTCTTATTGACTATGAGTGCAACTCCATTTCTTCTAAGGGTTTCTTGGCCACAGTAGTAGATATAATGGTCACCTGAATTAAATCCACCCATTCCCGTCCATTTCAATTCGCTGATTCCCAAGATGTCGATGTTCAATCTTGTCATCTCATGTTTGACCACATCCAGCTTGCCTTGGTTCATAGATCTTACATTCCAGGTACCTATACAATATTGTTCTTTACAGCATCGGACCTTCTTTTCACTTCCAGATACATCCACAGCTGAACGTCCTTTCGGCTTTGGCCCAGCTGCTTCACTCTTTCTGGAGCTACTTGGAAATGCCCTCTGCTCTTCCCCAGTAGCATATTGGACACCTTCCGACCTGAGGGGCTCATCTTCCGGCGTCATATCTTTTAGCCTTTTAACATTGTCCATGGGGTTTTCTTGGCAAGGATACTGGAGTGGGTTGCCATTTCCTTCTCCAGTGGACCACATTTTGTCAGAACTCTCTGTCATGACCTGTCTGTCTTGGGTGGCCCTGCACAGTATAGCTCATGGCTTCACTGAGTTACGCAAGCCCCTTCGCCACGACAAGGCAGTGATCCATGAAGGGGCAGAAAAACTAGCCTTATATATTTCAGTGATCTGGATAAACAAAAAGCAAGTGATACAAATGGTTTGGAGTGCTACAGTGAGTAGGACTGACTGTTATCCTTGGAAGTATTTGACTCTGGAAGAATTGTGTACTACATGTCTGTGTGTTCAGATTCAACCAAAACAGGATGGAAATATTAAAATAAAACAAGAGGGATCTTTTTCCTTAATTCCCCAAGATTTTCTTTATCATTCATAATGGAAATTGATTTGGAAGGAATGATCAAGTAAAACCAAGTCTCATCACAAAGCATTTCAGAGGGATGAATATGTCAACACAGTGGTGATTATTTTGTCTTTGGAGCAATTTTCCAGATGGAGAATTTTACTGTATCAATATGTCAATATAGAATTTATCAACAATCCTTCATTTTTATGATACTTTTATTTTTCAAATATTTACTTTTGGTACTTTCATATTTCAGATATTTCAGTGTTTCTCAAATATATATATATATATATATATTTCAACCAGCCAAGATAAATCCAGATGGTCTTTTTTACAGAATGACATTCAGTAGGAATATTTATTGGACCATGATCCCCCAATACAGCAAGAATTTTTTTGTAAGCATATAACCATTGGAACATTCTAACCATGATCCTCCTCCTTTTAACTTTCCTTTAGAACAAGAGGGCAAAATATGTTAAAAGGAAGACTGCGAAAAGAGTGAATATGATCTGAGGGACACAAATCTTGTTGCCATGCTATAGAATAAGATGGGGGGGGGGGGCTTTGATTGATCCTACTAGCCAGGGGTAGGTCCACTAAAACTGCAATTTTATGTAGTGCTTGTTCTATGGTTGTTTTAACTGAAGTTGTAAGCTGCCTAGAACTGTATAGCAGATAGGCGGGATAAATAAAATAATAAAGAGCAGTGTCACGCTACATCCAACATGCATTTTTTTTCGATTTCAGATGAACAGAAATACAGTGCAATTGCATGGAAAGCAGCACTGAAAGAGAATTGGGATCCAGGGGCAGGAAAAGAGAGAGGGGGAAGAGCCGGGACTGTAGAAGGGGGAGACGACACTCTCTTGGCTAATTAATGCTCACAGGGGGCGAGGGGTGAGGCCAAGGCCCCTGGTACATTTTGGGTGCCTCTGCCACCCAACGTGTGGCCGACTTCGCTCCCGACTGGGCGTGGGGTGCGAGAGGGGCCGGGGGCGCGCGCGCGGCGGTGCCTGAGAGCCAGAGCCTGCCTCGCGCTCCTCCTCGATCCGCGGCTCCTTCTTCTCCGGGGTGCCTGGCGCCCGCTCTCCCCGGGAGTCGGGGGGAGGCGTCTCCAGTGAAAACAGCTCAGCTCGCTCATTCCCCCGTCCGTCCGTCCTTCCTTCCCTCCTTCCTTCCTTCCCGCCCTTCGTCCATTGTGCAGCCGGCAACTCCAGCACTCCCACCTGCTGGCAGCGGCGAAGCGAAGCAAGCGACGTCCCCCCTCCGTTTCATTCACCCCTCTGCGCGCGTATGTCCCCAGCTGAACCGGGGAGAGCCTCCTCCTCCTCCTCCTCCTCCTCCCGCCAGCGTACGGTGTCGCCCCCTTGCCCTTCCTTCCTTTTCCCTAGCAGCACCTTCCTTCAGCTAAGGCAGCTGGGCGCCGTTGCAATCAGCAGCGCCCTCTCCGCCCCGGTCCTTCTCCGGCCCAGAAGAGCCGCCGCCGCCGCCGCAGTTCCCCGGGAGTGCAAGCGGGGGAACAGGAGCTGGTGGTTGGGCTGCCGCCGCTGCCGCCACCGCCGCCGCCTTGGACTGTAATGTGCTCCCCGCTGCTGCTGTTAGTGCCGCAGCAGCCGCAGCCGCAGCCCTGAAGGAGCCATGCCGGGCTGGAAGAAGAACATCCCCGTCTGCCTCCAAGCCGAGCAGGAGAGAGGTGAGCGAGCGCAGGAGGCGCAGAGCGGGGGCTTCGGAGGCGCCGCGGCAGGGAAGGGCTGGCTGAACCAGACCCCCCTCCTGGCCGCCCTCTCCCCCTCCCCTCCCCCACCCTCTCAGGTGCTCTCCGCCTTGCGCCGCGCTTCCCTTCCCCTCCAAGAGGCAGGGGAGCGGGGCGGGAGGCAGGTTGCCAGCAAACGGGGGAGTGTCTCCGAAGAGGCTCCTGAGGGCAGCTAAAGCAGGAGGGGGCGCCACTTTCTCTTGCCGCGAGTTAACTTTTTTTTCGCCTAGGCGCCTTGCCTCGTTCCTTGCTTCCAACGGGGCGGGGAGAAGAGCGTGTTCCTTGAAACGAACGCTCTGTCGGGCCTGGCTTCCCTCTGTTGATGCCACTGATAACCTTGGGAAGTGTACAGACTTGGCAAAGTTTAAGTCTCTGCTTGGGGGGTGGGGGTGGGCGGCGGGCTCTAACAGCTTCCATGCGATGGTGGAGGAGGGGTGGAGTCGCTTTCTTGGCCGAGAGAGAAGCTGCGTTTGAAAGGAAGAGGGGCGGCTTGGTGAACTGGAACGAAACTTCCAAATTGTCCTGATTTTGGGGTGGGGGGCGAGGGAGGGGAGTTTGAGTACCTCCTTTCAGGTTTTTGCTTTTCCTTTCGAATGGGTTGGCATATACTTTGGTTCAGGGCACCCATTCTCTGCGAGCCATCTAGCATCCAGCCACAATGTATGATACTCCCCAACGAGGTGCAGAGCAAATTATGGAATTCTGAGATTCCAGAAAAGGGGTACAGTATGTAGGAAAAATCAGTGTTAAATCTCCTTGGGGTACTGCTTCCTATAGAAGTAGATTTTGTAGCAAGAAAACAATATGTGCTGTTCTGAAACCATTCAGATTTCTAGATTCTCCATCCTTTCAAGGAATCCCTCTTTTTTCAGATATTCCAGATCCTAAGTGTTTCTTGATTTTTCAAGTTGCACCAGAGGACCTTGGAGAAATCATGCTCCTATTTTTGAGTTGGGATTTTTCTTGGTATATCATGCTTTTTACAAAAAAGACTTGTGGTCCTGAGATTTTCCTGAAATAAAAGATTACTCTATATCCATAGTCTTAATGTAGTTGACAGATAATCTAGATTTAAAAAAAACACTTTATAGATTTCAGTTAATAGGCTGTACTTAACTTTTAAGTGCTGTGTACTTAACATGTTTTGTTAGGCATGATGGGGAAGGTTACAGAATGTTCATTGACTGCTATTATTATTGTGTTGTGTGCTTCATCTATGTTAAAAACTGTACCTCAGAAGAAAGACCCACCATGTGTAGTGTCAGAAATGGCACTGAGTAAAAATGGATCTTGTTCAAATTTGTGAAACTACCATTTATCACCAAAGAGTTTATATTTTATTGCTTATTCAGAAATCATGCAAAATATCTACAAAAAATTAAATACAGAAGTCATCCTCAGGAAGAATTAGAATTGCTAAAACTTATAATTTGAAAAATATTCCATAATTTATCTCTACTGTATCAATAATATCTGCAGTGTGATTTACTGAATGCTGGTGGGGAAAGTTGTTGAAAGCCAATTTATTGAAAGACAAATTGACAGCAGAAAACATTGTTTCTAAATATGTAGTAGCTTTGGTTGTTTATTGCCCTGTATAATTATAACACATTGGCATTGATGTTTTCTGGTAATTTTTCAGCGTTAACAAACTTTTGGATACATTGCTCATTCATATAGCTTTTTAATTAATTCAGAAACCACTGGGTTTACTTTATACAAATTATGTGCTTGTAATATTTATATGTGTGTGAGCTGCATAATTTAGGCTGTGATATAATATATGTGCAGGCTTTAAATATATTACTGATCAAAATGTACAGTTTATTTAACATGAGAGATCTTTGGTTTGTAAGATGTGACTATACTGAGATAGGGAGATTATTTAATTATCATTTACAGGGTTATCAATGCAATCCTATTTATGTCTACACAAAATAAATCCTATTAACTGCAGCTTAATATAAATCAAATGTAAAAACAATATGTATTTGAATGAAGTTACATAGTTTGGAAAAAATAGATGATCATGATGTCACAAAATGATACAGCTAATTTTTCATAGAGAAAAAAAATCAAAAGATCTATTTCTGTAAAGGCAATAAAACAATTTATGTGCATAAAAATCAGAATCAATAATGAAAATAGTATTTTATATTTCCCTGCTACTTTTTTCTTATTACAGTGTGTTGTTGAACAACTGCCATTGGCTGTATTTTTTTAATGCTGTTCTACTCTTTTTAAACAGTTTTTAAACTTGTTTGCTTAATTTTTGTTTTCTGTTCATCTTATTATCATTGCCCATTTCACAAATTATTGTTACATTCTTTTTTTTTTTCTCCTTAGTATAGATAAACAGTTTTGATTTCTGAGCTAGTTCAATTTATAATGGTCAAGCTTCACTAACGAGTATAGAAAAACTTCACAGCTGTTTTAGATTCAATTCTTTCTCTTTCTACAGGAATGTACTCTTTATAGAAGGAATATGTAAAATGATCAAAATACCTAAATAGGTGTTGAATTAGGATATGAAGAGAAACCTTAAAAAACAAACAGAAAAACAGCTAGAGTTTAAATGAAATAAAGATCCAGTTTCAGTGTGATGTTGACTTAGAAAGCAGTTATAAATACAGTTAAATTCTGATTCAAAGCCAGTTTGCTTATAACTCCCTCTGCTGTTAGTATGTAATATTTTTATTCTGAAGATCAGTTTTAGAAATCAAGCCAACGTGTTTTGTTCAAAGAATCAGTATTCCTTATTTCAGATATATGTATTTATTGTGGGAAGTAGATGTAAAATAAACTGAAGTCATGAAAAAAAATGTGTTTAAATGATGCTTGGAAAGAGATGTCTGAAAGAGATAATGATTCCATCCATATCCTTTTCAACACAATAAATTCAGTCAGCTGGATGAAAGTACTGTAGTCAGATTGCATTTCATTGTTAACACCTAGAAAGAGCCCTAAATAATTCAACAGCCAGCTTGAACTTCATTACTGTAGTTCTTTTCCTCATAATAACTTGTAGTTGCCTATTACTGTCTTTGCCTTGAAAAAAATGGTTATGCATTTACATATTTTTGCCAATTCATAGTACAAATTTAAAAATTAAAATAACAATTCATACCAAATAGATACTAATGAAATGAAGATGTATCTTTACATTTTAGCATGTGTTGACTTAATTTATAACATTTATTCCTCAACAAAAACAGAAATATAACTCATTAGGAAGAAAATACTATTCTGTCTCTATAGTTCCAAATTCAACCTTTTAAATGAATTAGGGTATGTATATATGTGTGTGTATTCCCATTGGATTTTAGAGCAAGATATTTAAGATCACAGCCTCAGTTCTAATTCAATAATTTAAAGGTATTTGAAACAATTTGAATCTTTTTTTAATTTGGAAAGGAGAATAAGTATTTTTAGAAAAGTATTTTTATAAAATATTTGAGTTGCAGTGTCTATAGGTTAATGAGACTGTAATGTAACTACTGATATAAAACTTCCTACTTCACAAATGACATATCAAAAGTAAAAACCATCAGTGTACTATAATGTACCTTTAAATTTCAGGACATATTTTCTCCCAGATTTTCTGCTTATGCTGTTAAACTAAATCCAGTTACAGGATGCCTAAAACACAAGTAAGATGACATTTAAAAGAAGAAAGGAAGAAAGAACAGGGTTTAAGGGAGGGATCGACACTCCAGTATTTCTTCCAATCAGGTTAAATGAAATCATTTGGGGGTTTTCTCTGTTAGGTTTACAGATAATCAAAGTTGATAGGAGTCTAGTGAACAATGGGTCCTGTTTGTTTATGGTTTAGAAATAAGGTGTCTTGAGGAATGCAGAGCTTGGAATTAAAATACTAGCTATTTATACATGTTAAATGTCTATTTTAAATATGTATTTCATTTATTTATTTCATTTATTGTTTTGTTTTAAAGCTTATAGGTTGGTCTCCTCATTCTGTCCCTGTAACAAGAACTCTGGAGAGGATAGACAGGGCTGAGAGAGAGAAAGAGGGAGAGAAAGAGTTTGGGCCTGACCCAAAATCACCCAATGAGCTCTGAGATTAAGCAGGACTTATACCTGGGTCTCTCCAGTCCATATTCAAGCCCAGTGTCTGAAACACTATACTATTTATACAGTTCTAGTTCTATCAAAGAACTGTTACTGCTACTACCATGCTTCACCATGAACAGCCTGGTAGTCAGATGTGTCAAGGTCCATGATTCACTGAGTCATACTTAATTTGTTTAGGTATGTTTAGATTTGAATGGGCTATTAAAATCCAGTATGGCCATCCCCAGCAGCTGTTGTAATCTTAATCAACCCAGTTTCCAAACAGAATTATTCTACTTACTTCAAAGATGCAAACAAAAAATCTCATAGTAGCAACATTTATATTCCTGTTTCTTCCTTTACAGTTGTCTGGATGACAGCACATGAGCTGAGAAGCATAATCCCCTAGGAGTAATAAGAGAATAAAAGAAAAATATGAGAGAAAAGGAGGAAAGCAGAGCTAGTGAGAGAGATTGAGATCATAAATTATAGCTGATTCTGTGTAGTGAAATCAGCATTCACTGTTAATACATTCAAAAATTGTAATATTTATATGTTAACACTAGTCCTCCAAATTTCATTTGACTTGAGAACTCCTCAGCCCCAGTTAGCATGGTCATTAGTTAGGATTCAGGGGATTTAATAGCCCAACAATGTTTCCAGGTCGTAGGTTGTTAGATAAAATGGATTGCATGGTTACTTCCAAGGTCAGTGCTACATATGTTCAGAAAATTGTGATGCTTTATGAGAATAATATCATCCACTATCCTATGGAATTTCTATATGTGGCCTTTGCCAGTAGAGTGTGGAGATGGCCCCTATGTTGCAATATAGAGAATTAAGCTTGTCTGTGCTGTCTTTGCATTTGTAGCCTCTTATCTACTTCATTTCCAATTTGATTAGAAATCAGGAGAGATGGGGGATTTCCATGGACCCTTGCTGAAAGCACATGGTTGCATTGTCTAGCCTGACTTCCTCTAAATAAGCACTGGCAATGGCATGGCTGAAGGAGGTTGCAGCCCAGAAGTGCTCACTCTTCCCCCCCATAGCAGTGCACCAAAAGATTATCCCCTGTACCATATAGAGGCTTTTAAATAATCTCTGTTGATATTAAAGGAGACTGTGTATTATCTTAATTGAAATATGGGGTGGGACTGACTTTTTAGAATGTTTTTATGGTTCTGAAGAGCAACAGGATAGCTATTCCATTCCTAATAGGGACCTACTGTCAAAAATATTCTCTCATACAGTGGGGCAAAAAAGTATTTAGTCAGCCACCAATTGTGCAAGTTCTCCCACTTAAAAAGATGAGAGAGGCCTGTAATTTCCATCATAGGTATAACTCAACTATGAGAGACAAAATGGGGGGAAAAATCCAGAAAATCACATTGTCTGATTTTTAAAGAATTTATTTGCAAATCATGGTGGAAAATAAGTATTTGGTCACCTACAAACAAGCAAGATGTCTGGCTCTCACAGACCTGTAACTACTTCTTTAAGAGGCTCCTCTGTCCTCCACTCGTTACCTGTAGTAATGGCACCCATTTGACCTTCTTATCAGTATAAAAGACACCTGTCCACAACCTCAAAGAGTCACACTCCAAACTCCACTATGGCCAAGACCAAAGAGCTGTTGAAGGACACCAGAAACAAAATTGTAGACCTGCACCAGGCTGGGAAGACTGAATCTGCAATAGGCAAGCAGCTTAGTGAGAAGAAATCAACTGTGGGAGCAATAATTAGAAAATGGAAGACATACAAGACCACTGATAATCTCCCTTGATCTGGGGCTCCACGTAAGATCTCACCCCGTGGTGTCAAAATGATCACAAGAATGGTGAGCAAAAATCCCAGAACCACACGGGGGGACCTAGTGAATGACCTGCAGAGAGCTGGGACCAAAGTAACAAAGGCTACCATCAGTAACACACTACGCTGCCAGGGACTCAAATCCTTCAGTGCCAGATGTGTCCCCCTGCTTAAGCCAGTACATGTCCGGGCCATTCTGAAGTTTGCTAGAGAGCATTTGGATGATCCAGAAGAGGATTGGGAGAATGTCATATGGTCAGATGAAACCAAAGTAGAACGTTTTGGTCTAAACTCAACTCGTTGTGTTTGGAGGAGAGAGAATGCTGAGTTGCATCCAAAGAACACCATACCTACTGTGAAGCATGGGGGTGGAAACAGCTTTGGGGCTGTTTTTCTGCAAAGGGACCAGGACGACTGATCCGTGTAAAGGAAAGAATGAATGGGGTCATGTATCGTGAGATTTTGAGTGAACAGCTCCTTCCATCAACAAGGGCATTGAAGATGAAATGTGGCTGGGTCTTTCAGCATGACAATGATCCCAAACACACTGCCCGGGCAACAAAGGAGTGGCTTCGTAAGAAGCATTTCAAGGTCCTGGAGTGGCCTAGCCAGTCTCCAGATCTCAACCCCATGGAAAACCTTTGGAGGGAGTTGAAAGTCCGTGTTGCCCAGCAACAGCCCCAAAACATCACTGCTCTAGAGGAGATCTGCATGGAGGAATGGGCCAAAATACCAGCAACAGTGTGTGAAAACCTTGTGAAGACTTACAGAAAATGTTTGACCTCTGTCATTGCCAACAAAGGATATATAACAAAGTATTGAGATGAACTTTTGATATTGACCAAATACTTATTTTCCACCATGATTTGCAAATAAATTCTTTAAAAATCAGACAATGTGATTTTCTGGATTTTTCCCCCCCATTTTGTCTTTCATAGTTGAGGTATACCTATGATGAAAATTACAGGCCTCTCTCATCTTTTTAAGTGGGAGAACTTGCACAATTGGTGGCTGACTAAATACTTTTTTGCCTCACTGTACTGTAAATTTAGGATTATGTTATCTCAGGGCTAGGCAACCTGCTGTTTTTGAAATCCCTGCTGACTGCCTTGCAAGAATTGTAACATGAAACACCTGGAGAGTGCCAGGTTAGCTTTTTTAGCAGTGTTGTTGCACAGGCTGATGTTCAATTTGTGACTGTTACCAATGGACCTAGTCCAGCACTGTAGCCGTGGGATAAGAGATTGGCCCTCTGAATCCAGTCCTATGTATTGCATCCTGGAATCTAGCTCTTTTCAAGCAGTAGATTCACATGTATGACTGAAAATGTAAGAAACGTTAAGCAGCCTCTCTTCTTTCCAAATTGTGCTTCAAATACCACAGGAGAGCCATCAGATGGAATGCTATTGTGTGTTAGTGGGACCCCTGGTATACTGAAGAAAGCTTCCACACAAGCTGGTGAGAGTTGGTCTCTTCGTTTGCTGATCCTGAAAAAGGAAGAGGTGTTTTTATTATGGGAAGAAAAAGGGGAATAGATACCAGCCTCAGGTTGTTGAGATTTAGTACTTATTTACCCAAGTTTACAGCTTCTAGTTTTGTTCATATACTTGTAGTTTATTCTGAAAGTTTCCTTAAGGTTTAAGCATATAAGCAATGGAGTGAGTGCATTTCAGATAATGTATAATCTTTAACTAAAGGATGGGGAACTCTTGTCAATCTGATGGCTACATTCCAGGGGTTGGGAACCATTTCAGGAGCTGCATGTCATAGCAGTTCCTTATTTTCTTTCTTATGTCCAGTCTCTTTTCACTGTTAATCCTTTTGTTCTTTGTCTCCTTTGCTCTGATTTTCTCTTTTTCCCTCCTCCAACTAGTTGGGCAATTAGGCTTCAAAACCTTTCATTGGAACAGTGGAGATTAAAAGACAGTATGATGCATATGAAGACAGTTATTTTAACCCTAATTTTTTGTATAGAAGCAAGGTGGATAGGGTCTGGGAAAGGCAGCTGTAGGCCACATCCTAAAGACTCCTGCTTTAACACTTGACAATAATTAAAATGAAGAAATGTTGGTTATTTTTTCCAGAAGGGTTCAGTTCTGACACTTTTCTTCAATGAGAGAGTGCCCCAACCACTTTCCATTTGAACATTTTTTTCTACTTTGACTTCTTCACCCATGCTATAGCAAGCTTATTTATTGATATTTATTTTTGCAAAGTGTTTCCATTCTAGAGGAAAGCAAGGTGATTGGCTAAACTTTTAGAATGATTGCTACAGCAGCAGGTTTGCTGAAAGGTAATTTACTGTTTTTATGCCGCATCATGTTACGCTTTTTGTGGGTACATGTTGCAAACTCATGTCACTTATTTGCTAAAATTATTTGAGTGCTTAAATAAAGAATAGCTTGCATAATACTACAGTGTTAGAGATTCAGATTTTAGAGAAATACATGGTAAAAGCTAGCAACGTACTAAGCCTCTATCTAGATATGTTACTTACATTCCTATGTCCTTCAGTAGGCATTACTTATTTCAGTATTTTCAGTGATTTGACCATACCAGTCTGAGTTTCCATCTTCTTTGCATTTTTAAAATATTTTTAGATAATAAAATAGTATTCTCTACTCCCTCTTTTTTCGCTGGCTTTAATTTATTGCTTGAGTTTCTCTGGAGACCAAAGGGTAGAAATACTAACTCTAGGACTTTTCACACTGGATTTGCTGTATGTGTCAAAATAGCGCACATTAAGTTCAAGATATATGAATATATATCTCGCTCCTTAACTGTAAATTCCAAGATGGTTTACAACATAATTAAAACCAACTATGTCAAGTAGCAAGCCAAATACAATTTTGATATAAAAAAATTAAACAAACCAACATTTGGAACACTAAAGCAGTTTTCAGCCACTTCATATACTAAAGACTGACAAAATATCACCTTCAAGGTTCAAAAGTAATGTCAAGGAAGCAGTGAGGAAAAAGTCTTCTTTAGAAGATTTCAGAATATGGAAGTCTTGCTCAAAGAAGGAATGGAAGGAAAAATGCAAATGGCTGCCTAATGGCTATGCACCACACATGGATTCTGTGTCTACATGGAAGCCCCATCAGAACCTTCTGCAGCTGAGAGTTTTGGTAGGAAGCCTATACCATTGCTTATATTTAGAGGTAGAGGTCTTGTTTTCCTTTTTCATCACTGTAATAGTCACATTTATTTATTTGAAAAGACTTACATCGTCGCCCATATTGTAATAGCAGGCTTGGGCAGCACACAAACCACAAACCACATCATTGGTAACATCTCTAGGGGTTAGATGCATTCATCTCTTTTGTTGCTTTTTCCCTTAACTGCCTTTTTTCCCCCTGAATTGTTGCCTGTGGCCTTTGAAGACAATTCTGAAAAGGTATAAGATGTGGCAGTAAGTTACTCCTAACAAACAGGCACTCGTTTGCCTCTCTATCTGAGAGGAACATATTGTGACTACTGTATACATTGCCAGAAATTCATGAGGAAACTACTCATCTGGACTTCACACTCTACTATGGCACTTCTGGCTGCTGAGCTGCCAATACTGAATGCTTTGAGTTCAGCTGGTATTTGTTTATGCCTGCCTGAGCTTAAAGGCACCACATGGTTACCAGAGGATGTGTATAACTTTATTAGTGCCTCTGTTACTAGGCAGGAAGAGGCCTCTTGCCAACCTGCCCCTGACCACTTAGTGGTGTCTTCCATGGTGCTGTAAAAAAAGAATGCCAAGAGGAAGAGTTCTTCAAAGATAATGGCACAGATAGCACAAAAGAAGAAAAAAGACATCAAAAACTTAATCCAAACAAATTCTATGCCAAAAGTAACCTTGGTTCAGCTGGATCCACCCTCAGTGTTACCACTATGCATGGTTCTGGTGAAACCTTCAAAGTTGGCAAACTCAGGAAACAAGAACCACTTGGGTTTCTCGAATCATCTTTATTGCTAACAGGGTAATATAACAGAATCTTGAAAGTTTGCCAAAATAATTTTTCCAGATCAACTTATATCTAGCATAATTAAGGCAGAGTTACTCTGAGTTTCTTACATTCCCCCTTCCCCTAGATTAAGAAATCTTTTTTTGTAATGGTCCTACCGCCTCTTCTGTGTACCCAGTTTCAAGTCTAGCTCTGCTGCTGTTTCCTTTGAACTCTAGGCTGTCTGGTACATGCTGTTTAGATTTACTGCTGTTGTGGAAGGATGGAAGGATCTACATCAGAAGGGGAAATCAGAGACAGCTTTTTCTTGGTTTCAGAGCAACCTTCCCCACCAGGTAATACACTTGAATAGTCATGCTCCAGTGATTACCCATTAGCAACCTTCCTCCTGCCTCTGATGTTTCTTATCACAGTGAACCCCAAAATTTATTTATTTATTTATATTTCAAATTTGTCACCCCCCATCTCACTGCAGAGTGACTCTGGGTGATGACAAACTTGAAATAGTATGGCCTGGTCGCAACAGCTCTTCCCAGTTAAGGAAGAGGATTGGAGAAAACATCCCAAGAAACAGGCTTTTTGTTACCAGGGCCCAGTAGTCATGCTGATGCAACAAGCAGCCTAACCATTCCTACCATAGATGTAGCAGATTCTGACTTGAACCTGGAACCTCCTGTATCCAGCCCTGAAGAACACTGGGGTCTGAAGAGAGAGCATCAAAAGATAAAGAGGCTTAGTGGTGTTTGGCTATGCCAAGAGAGAACTGAACCTGGCAGGGCTGTTTAGGAATAACCTGAAGGAACCCAGACCTGATCAGGGCCCAGTATGTTGTTGCCGGCTCTTAAGAAGCAACCTAATCAATCCAGAAGCTGCAGCTGGTATAGAATCCAGCAGTGCAGGTACGCTCCTTGATTAGTACATGATAAACATCATGTGAGCATCTCTGTGAGCTGCTTTGATTGCCTGAATGCTTCTGAGTTCAATTCAAGGTGCTGGTAGGTACCTATAAAGCCCTTCATGGCATGGGGCCAAGTTATTTGAGAGACCGCCTCTTCCCAATTACACCTACCCATCCCATTAGGATTGGCAGGAGAGACATGCTCTGGGTGCCATCTGTTAGGGAATGCCATCTCTTGGGACCCAGGAGGACATTCTTTCGGTCATGGTGCCCACCCTTTGGAACATTATTGCCCCCCACTCCCTCCCACCCCTGAGTTTAGATGGTCCCTGATCCTGCTGGTCTTCCATAAGGACTTAAAGACATTGCTGGTCCTTTTGGTTTTTTTACCTTGGCTGCCAATTATGTATGTATTGTTTCTCTTGTTATCTGTTGTTTTGTGATGTTTTTAACTGTTGTTAGCTGCCCAAAGTCATGAATTTCAGATGGGTGGCCATATGAATTTAAATAATCAACAAACAAACAAACCTGAGCTCAGTGAAGTCACTGGGACAGTTCCCATATATAAAAACTGCCACAAAGCTCCCCCAACGGTCCCCAAACTCCTAGCTCCCAAGACTTCCTTTGGAAGCTCTCTGACAGGTGAGTCTGTGAAACTTGGACTGAATTTTCAATGCAGAGATAAACCTAAGGGATTTATTATAACCTTAAACTAGATACAAGTGGTACTGTTTGTAAAGCCAGGACATCCAGCTGATTCATCACTGCTTCTTCATTTCCTACTTGTCATCAAGGATGGAAAGAAACATGCATTTCAATAGTCTTATCACTGCTACCAACTGTATCAAAGGCCGATGGTGAAACTTGGAAAAACTGGCATCTATACTAGTGACTAGTAAGAAACTGGAAAGTTGATATAAACTATAGCAAGAAAACTGCACTTTCCTTTTCCAGCACCTGATGCTGAATTCACTTGTGGTTGATGCAGCCCCAGGGAAGACTTGGTCTGGAAGCCATATGGCACAGATTGACACAGAGAGAGCTGGAAATTTATTGTCATGTGCTGTTGTGCCTGTATAGCACCAATCCAACTATTTCAAATTGTCTACCAGGAGACTCGTCTAGGAGACTGTCGGCTTTTAGGGATGTGTGCGTGAAGATAGCTTCTTTCTCCCTCTTTTTGAAAATAAGTGATCCAGCAACTCTATTCTGGGCCGAGGTTTTTCGCTTGTCAAAACAACAAATCAGTGCAGCCAAGCAAGTAGCAGATTGTACTGCCACTTCTGTGTCAGGTGCCATAGTTTTTCACAGATCTGCTTGGTTTGGCTTGGCAGATCTATGCCTAGAATCCTGCAACTGGATTGAGAATGTTGCCTTTAATGAGGAAGCAAAAGATGAAGAGGCTCAGAGGGATGGATCTTAGACTTCTCAAACACTATCAAAGATAGCTTCCATCCTATCCTAGATCTTCAGGACTTGAATAAGTTTTTCTGGAAGGCAGCAGGTTTGACTTAATGGATTTAAGAGATGAATATTTCCATGCTCTTGTTTATTACCACTATAAATTCCTTAGCTATGTTGCAGGATCTCAGGCATTCCAGTTTAGGGTTTTTCTGTTTGGACTGTTGATAACACTAAAAATCTTCACAAAATATATGGTGGCAGTCACAGCCCATATCAGATTACAAGAGATCCAAGTGGATAACTGGCTCATAGTCATTCATTTCAAGCATCAGTTAATCCACATATACCAATGTAATTCTGCAACTCCTTAAGAACATCAGTCTCCACATCAATGAAAAAAAAACCCATTCCAACTCTCTTAAATCCTATAGTGCAAGGGACAAAGCCAGTGTCTGGTTTTTATGAATGCATGGATTACAACTCCAAGCAAAGGTAAGCACATAGTTTTTGTATGAATCCATAAGAAAAGAAGTAAGCTAGCATTAGGTAATAACTAAAAAATAATAATTTTGAGGAACATACATTAAAATCTAGACAGAACACTAAAGGAGATGGAGAAACATAATTAGCCTGCTTTTGTCGTTGCTGTAGAAGATGTAGGGCAGATAAAAACAACTGAAGTGATAATTTATAGAGAGAATTCTGATGAAAGAATGCAGGTATTTATACAGCACATAGTGAAATTATGATTATTGGTAACATGGACAGTTTTGAAATAGGATTAGACAATAACCGTTAATATCAGAGACAGTACCAGTTGCGAGGAAATATGAACAAGGGAGTGCATAGTATCCTGCTCAGGAGCTTCTCTTTGGTCATGATAGCAACAGAATGTCCAACCATATAAGGCAGCCTCCCCTAACCTGGATTCCCTCCAGATACGTGCACTGTCTCCCAGAAATCCTCAGTCTGCATAGCTATTACTGATAATTCTAATGAATTATTAATTCTAATTATCAGTAATAGCTATGCAGACTGAGGATTTCTGGGAGTCAGTGCACATATCTGGGGGGAATCTACAACATACAGTGTCACTATAAGGACTGTAATAACCACTATGTAGGGCAGACAGGGAGAAGGCTAGCAGAGCGCATCCATGAACACCAACAAGCGGTCAGAAGACACAGTGAAAACTCCTTAATCTCACAGCACATGGACAAACTTAACCATAGTTTCAGCTGGGAAACTCTCAGCATCTTAGACCAAGCTAAATCCAAAAATGCGAGGGAATTCTGGGAAGCTTGGTATTCAGACAAGTCAGCCATCAACAGGCACACAGAGATAAACAACATCTACACACTGTTCAAAAGAGACATTAAAAAGGAAGCACAAAGATCAGAACACCACCTCACCAGTAATCAACACCCAGATAAGCAGAGATTAACACCAGGATGAACACCAGACAAACAAGCAGTAAACAATACCCTAATGAAGGAACTACCAACTCAGACAATCAAGCAGTAAACAACAGCCTAATCAAGGAACTACCAAGGAAAAAACAGCACCCCCACCAACACTGACAGGGCAAGCTATTATAGATAAACAGAGACCAAACCCCACTCCCTTCTAGCACTGAGGATGTTACCTAGCCGGGTAACAAAATGTCTGCAAGAAAACAACCAAGCTCAGAGAACCCCAAGGACTCCACAAACTAATTCTTCCTTATCTAAGTTGGGTATACATGGGGAAAATTAAGCAATTGGACTAAACCAGATGCTAAAGCTCTTAGTAATTACCTTCACTGTTTTCCTTTTAGTTTAATGAAGAAGCCAGCAGCTGTTAGTCTTATGCCCTCTCACAGAACTATTTCTGGCTATTCTGTCTCTTATATTGCTGTGTATTGTTGACCTCCCCTGCCACTTTCCCCCTTCTACATTCTCTAGAAGTGAATTTTGGCCTGTTTTCAAATGGTCAAATATAGTTTAGATGGGATACATTCTTCTTTTTCTATGCAGAGCAATTTGGTGGTGGTCTGTGTTTCTGAGTGCATGAACAGATTACGAGACAGTAGGATTTTCCTACCATAACCCTGTTCAGAGATACCATGTTGCCCTCTTGGAAATGTGGCATTAAGCAATTAGTGCCTGGATACAAGTTCCCCATCCTTGTTACAAGTGCTTCATTCACACACAAATATGAGTGAACATCTAATTGCGTTCATTTCAAGAAACTGCTTTCCAGATTTGGGTTTTATTTTTGTTTTTGCTGTTTTACTATCTGCCATATTACAAAATATGCTTGCAACAGTTTCTATCATGTATGTGCAGTTGCAGAACTCTCTCTGTGTGCATGATTTAATTTAACTATATATATTATCCAATATAAGGAAGGAAGGAAGGAAGGAAGGAAGGAAGGAAGGAAGGAAGGAAGGAAGGAAGGAAGGAAGGAAGGAAGGAAGGAAAGAAAGAAAGAAAGAAAGAAAGAAAGAAAGAAAGAAAGAAAGAAAGAAAGAAAGAAAGGGCCCTTAAAATTCCTCAAGAAGTATCTTGTTGCATAGTGCTGTTGAAATCAATGGCTCAACTTAGATTTCAATGTAAAAGTGCAACTAATATATGTAGCAAATAAATAAATAGTCTATAACTGACCCAATGTGCAGATATATCTTCAAATGTGTAAATACTCAGTAGAATTTTGAAATGGGTATTTATATAAAAGAAGTCTGTAGTTTTGTAGCCTATTAGCTATGATCTTTTGACCATTTCCACTTGGATGCATTTTCTTTGAACAAACATAGTGTTATAATGAAGATATATTTTTATTGAAGCAGTGCATTGAGAATATTTTACTGAGATTTTTCTCATCTGAAAAATTTCAAGGGAAAGACCCTTCTGGCTGAATAACATTTCTGGCTGACATGTACAGTTCACATTCCCCCCCACTGAGACTAGAAACTAATTAGCATGGCACGTCATTAATTTGCTGTTAACAATCATGAACCTTAGACAGACTTATTAAATTTTGAATATTCTATAATCAAGTAAAAATGTAGATCTGTTATTGATATTGGAATGGTATATTGAGATACACTGACACTGAGATAAATTACTATCAGCCTCCTATGTTATCTCACAGGGTTGTTTTGAGGAAAAACAATGTAATTATATACTGGTAGAAATTATAATTCAGCTGGATATGTATTTAGCTTTGTAAATACTGTAAAGTATTTCTATACTGCTTTTTATTTTAAACAAGCAAAATAGTTTACATAAAATGAAACAAATACAATCAAATAGCAAACTGCGAATATAGGAAAACAATACAGTAAAAAAAAAACTAAAGCCTACAGTTAATTAATAAATACTAATTAGGGCAGCAGATAGTAAATAGGGAGTTCAAGAGAGGGTCTTGGCAAACAGGTATATTCTTGATTTTCAGTGAAAATCTTCTAAAGTGAGGCCCTGCATATGTTTCCCCTCTACAACACAGCTTCAGCACCAGAAATTAAAAAAATCTGGGCAGTTCCTCACAAAACATATTTCTGGGCTGTTTGAGGCCTTATAGCTAATACATACTGTATACAGTACCTTGAAAATGCCTTGGTAGCTAATTGGCAGCCAGATTTAGGAAGCATCTACCTACAGAATTTAAGTCCTACTTAGATTCAGCTTCAGCCTGTCACTGTTACCAGGCATTGGAAATGGCTTTGGGGGCCACATCTGACTCAGATGTTTTAGACCAATAATGTTGCATGCCCAGTCCCCTGATGGTCACTCCCAGCAGTTTCATATTGAAATTTAATAACATTAGAGACAAAATGATATATGTAATTGTCAAGAGGCTGAGGCACAGTCTCTTAATGCAACTCTTTGAATTCAACTAATCAGGTAAGAGCAGAATCATTGTAGCAGAAGGCCTCCTACTCCAAACTCAATATCAGTCAAGAAGGATATAATGGATGATATCAGGAGTCTTTAAGATATCCTTCTGAGACACCTGAGATATTAGAATGACTTGTTAAACCCTTTAAAACTAAAAAACCTACTATTAGTTTGTATAGATGTTTGTTATCAATAAATTAATTTGATATGCAGAAGCTAAGGGATCAGTGGAATAAAGGATTAGAGGTTTCTACAGTGGGGCAAAAAAGTATTTAGTCAGCAACCAATTGTGCAAGTTCTTCCCACTTAAAAAGATGAGAGAGGCCTGTAATTTTCATCATAGGTATACCTTAACTATGAGAGACAAAATGGGGAAAAAAATCCAGAAAATCACATTGTCTGATTTTTAAAGAATTTATTTGCAAATCATGGTGGAAAATAAGTATTTGGTCAATATCAAAAGTTCATCTCAATACTTTGTTATATATCCTTTGCTGGCAATGACAGAGGTCAAACGTTTTCTGTAAGTCTTCACAAGGTTTTCGCACACTGTTGTTGGTATTTTGGCCCATTCCTCCATGCAGATCTCCTCTAGAGCAGTGATGTTTTGGGGCTGTTGCTGGGCAACACGGACTTTCAACTCCCTCCAAAGGTTTTCCATGGGGTTGAGATCTGGAGACTGGCTAGGCCACTCCAGGACCTTGAAATGCTTCTTACGAAGCCACTCTTTCGTTGCCCGGGCGGTGTGTTTGGGATCATTGTCATGCTGAAAGACCCAGCCACGTTTCATCTTCAATGCCCTTGCTGATGGAAGGAAGTGTTCACTCAAAATCTCACGATACATGGCCCCATTCATTCTTTCCTTTACACGGATCAGTCGTCCTGGTCCCTTTGCAGAAAAACAGCCCCAAAGCATGATGTTTCCACCCCCATGCTTCACAGTAGGTATGGTATTCTTTGGATGCAACTCAGCATTCTCTCTCCTCCAAACACAAGAAGTTGAGTTTAGACCAAAACGTTTTACTTTGGTTTCATCTGACCATATGACATTCTCCCAATCCTCTTCTGGATCATCCAAATGCTCTCTAGCAAACTTCAGACAGGCCCGGACATGTACTGGCTTAAACAGGGGGACACATCTGCCACTGCAGGATTTGAGTCCCTGGCAGCGTAGTGTGTTACTGATGGTAGCCTTTGTTACTTTGGTCCCAGCTCTCTGCAGGTCATTCACTAGGTCCCCCCATGTGGTTCTGGGATTTTTGCTCACTGTTCTTGTGATCATTTTGACCCCACAGGGTGAGATCTTGCGTGGAGCCCCAGATCAAGGGAGATTATCAGTGGTCTTATATGTCTTCCATTTTCTAATTATTGCTCCCACAGTTGATTTCTTCACACCAAGCTGCTTGCCTATTGCAGATTCAGTCTTCCCAGCCTGGTGCAGGTCTACAATTTTGTTTCTGGTGTCCTTCAACAGCTCTTTGGTCTTGGCCATAGTGGAGTTTGGAGTGTGACTCTTTGAGGTTGTGGACAGGTGTCTTTTATACTGATAACAAGGTGAAACGGGTGCCATTACTACAGGTAACGAGTGGAGGACAGAGGAGCCTCTTAAAGAAGTAGTTACAGGTCTGTGAGAGCCAGACATCTTGCTTGTTTGTAGGTGACCAAATACTTATTTTCCACCATGATTTGCAAATAAATTCTTTAAAAATCAGACAATGTGATTTTCTGGATTTTTTTTCTCATTTTGTCTCTCATAGTTGAGGTATACCTATGATGGAAATTACAGGCCTCTCTCATCTTTTTAAGTGGGAGAACTTACACAATTGGTGGCTGACTAAATACTTTTTGCCCCACTGCATATCTCTGAGACAATGGGAGATTATCTTAACTTTTATACCAAGAGTATCAACGGACCTTAAATTATGACTTATACAACAAAAAATAATATTTAGAATTTATTGGATTCCACTATGTGTGTATAGAAAAGGACTGTCAAAAACAGCATTTTCTTGGAGACATAATAAGGACAATCCTTCTTTAAAACATAGATTTTTACAACGTCGTATACTTATCAAGTTTTGGGAGAAAGTACTGGACTATATAAATATGATTGTGCGACAAAAGCTAAAATTTTCAGAGGGTAATATTCTTTTGAACTATATACCTAGTACATGGAACTTGACAACTGGACAATGTAAATGGATTTTCTGTGCCTTTACTATGGCCAAAAGACTGATATTGCAGCATTGAAAGATAAATGTATGGCCCCATTCACTCAGTGGATTGAAGATTACACTTGCTACCTATGAGTGGATTGCCTATAGGTGTAGACTTGTATGGACAAATATAATGAAATAGGGGACTCATTTATACAAAATACACTGGGTTAAAAACAACAAGATACTCACATAACTCTATTAGAAATATATATGCACTTGAATAATATTTATATTAGATAAGCATATATAGAATTGGAACTGTGTACTATTATAATGATATATTAACTTTTTTTCATTGAACTTTTTCACTTTTATGTTAAAGCACTTTTATGTATTTTTTTTCTTTTTTGTAATAAAAAATAAATTAAAAAAAGAGTCTTTAAGAGATCAAGGAGGAACAACAGATATATGTTTCTTCTGTTCCTCTCATCAGGGCAACCAAGGCTAACTTTGTTCCAAAACTAAGCCTGAACCAAGATTTGAACATGCCCAGGTAATCAATATTCTTTAAAGAATCAAGTAGCAGAACTTGTGAACAAATTCTGTTGGGTACCTGTTGTAATATTCTGTTGTAATATTTTATAGATTTGATACATAAACAGACTGCTTTAGGCAGATTTCTAAAACAGATTATTTCATATACAGTTACTTATATTGATCACTAGGAGCACATGATTGGTTTTGTCTTTACTTGAGATTCATCAGGCATGATGAGATGTAGCTATATATACTACATATGCCTGATGAGTCCCAAGTAAGGACAAAAGCAGCCCTGAACTGCTTCCTGGTAGTCAGTGTAAGTAAAAAACACCACAGAGGATATAGACTGTATAAAAATGGGGTTGGGGATGGAAGTCATGTAAAACCTAATAAATGAGGGCATGACATAGGCACCATCCATATCTCTCTGGTCTGAGAGTTTAAGAACGGAAAGGTGAACTATATATACCATTCTGAAGATACTCATATTTAGTACTTTCAGATGTATAGGAACAACAATTGCCACAATCCCCAACTAGCATGGCCTCCAAAATTAATAAGATTGTTGTTCAAAAAGTCTGGAGAAGACCAGGCTGGGGAGTTGTCCTATATAATGCTGATGTGTGGTTGTCTCAACAGAGTTCACAGCATAATAACCATCCAGAGTTGCTGGGAGTTGCTTATAAATTTAATAGATGATGATGATGATGATGATGATGATGATGATGATGATGATGCAATTTATTAGAACCTATTCCCCACCTGGCTTGTGGTATTTCTTTTTTGTCCCTTGAATGGATGATGGTACATCTCTTGGTGCTTTCACCATCCATCAGTTCTCAATGTGCATGTCAAAGTAGGCTCTAATGATGGTTCAGTGGATTAAGGGTGATTGATGGACTATCACAATTAACATAGAAAACCCAGCATACCAGCTTTGCCCCTGCCTAACCCGGGATCTCCCTTTGGCTATTCTGATGTCACAGCTTTATCTGTAAAATCAAAAACTGATATTGTACAGTAGCAGAGCTCTAGGCCCAGTGTCAGTGGTGAAGTCAGAGTAGATGATCTGGTTCCCTATTGCTTTTTAGAGTACAACTCCCAGAATCCTCTGCCATTACTATGCCAGCTTTAGCTGAAGAGAGTTGTAGAGTTTGGCTTTGGAAGCTGCCAGAAACTGCTGAGTCTGAAAGTTGCATCCCTCACTTTCTTCCTTTACAGGAAAGGATTGAACTAAGCCAGCTCCCATCCAGCTCTGAACTGAGCAAGATAGGAAACTAAGCATTTGTTTTTCATTATTCTTCAAAACAAAGGAAGAAGGAAGGGTGTGTGCATTAACTCAGCATTCCAAGGCACCATTTCCCTATCTTCTTTCAAAGGAACAGCAGTATCAGCACTGAATAGGGTGAGGGATGGTTTCTCCCTTATGGCGTCTCCGTTCACCTAAAACAGTATGTGACATTTTGGGAAATTAAGCAATAGAAGATATTTCCCTTGAATTCCAAATTAAATGTATTTGTATTAAAAGGAAGGAGGAGGGATACTTTTCTGGATTGCAACAAGTATAGAGAACAAGTTAACTCCTCCTGAAGTCACAGGGAAATTCTTTCTTTGGAAGCGTTATTTAAAGTGGATGGAAATCCCAGGAGGAACAGGTGAAATAGTATTTTATGTTTGTTGTTGTCATTCCCCCTCACCGCTCAGTTGCGTTTAAAAAAGACCTTAAATGCAAAGATTGATATCATGTCTAATTAGGATTGAGTTTAACAAATTATCACCATTGTTAAGAACCCAAGACATCACTTCCTATATGACATTATTTATAAGTATTGACACTCATGAATGCTTTGCTCTTTTCAATGGACATTTTGCAGCAAGGTGTACCTTGAGGTAGATTGACACAATCTAGTTGCAGTTACCCATAATTTAATGAAATACCATTTTGTGGAGCCAGCAGGTGACAGCACCTGGCTGACCTTGTCTGGTGCTGAAAGCTAAGCTAAGTATGGCTCAGTTAGTACTCAGATGGGAAATCTCCAGGAAATCTACAGAGCTGTAGACCAGGCTAGGAATAAGAAAAAGAATCCCAGAAGAAGGCCGTGGCAAATTACTTCTGTGTGATTGCTTAGAAAATGATGTGGATGTGTCCATGAAGTTGTTAGAAGTCAAACTGGACTTGAAGGAGGCTACACCACTTTATAGGAGATGAAAACATTCTGAATTTGTCTTGTTATTTAAATTATGCTGTATTCAAAAGATTCTAGAATAAGTGAAAGCTAAGTTGATTCTTTGACACCCCTAGATTAATGAATTATAATGAGGCCTTTCTTTTGCTAAATCAATTTTAGATTAGTGAGTCTGAATTATTCAAGTGTTGTAACTGTGTTAAAGCTTTTTTCAGTCACATGTCAAGATACGGTTTTCATTCCCTCACAGTTTACTAAATTGTAAGCATACTTTACTAGAGTAAAGGGAAATGTGTTTGCCCAAAGGCCTTATGTGGTGGCTTACTGGATACATTAAAATTATCTGGGCAATTCTCTTCAGAGGAGATTTGTTTTTCAATGCAATAATTTCTTTGGTGCTGAATCACTGGAATTCTTTCTGGTTTTGGAAACAGCTTTTATTTTCTACCACCTCCAACTTTCATAGAAACAATAGTGAGAATGTGGATATTTCTGCTTTATCCTAAATTAGAGCAGAATGCTCTCCAGCAATTTCCTATCTGGATTAAGAATTTATTGTTAGTGATACCTTTAATTATACATGCAAATACTCTGTATTGGATTGTCTTTGCTATCTTGCAGCTCTCCCCAACCTAGGGACATTACTGGTAATTAGGGCTATGCACACTTCAACAATGATTTGGACTTTGTACTGTATACAGCCTCTTTAGGCTTTAGTGCAAGCCTGAAAGAAGATGCTTTAATGAGTCCACTGCAGAAAATTAAGACGACGCTTAAAGAAGCCATAGCTTTTTTCAAGCTTAATCCAGAAGCCTGAAAAAAGTTGGTGTGTCTTGTAGAATAATGGAGAGGTGTTGCGCTTGAAGCTAGATGCAAAGCATTTCTAATCACTTTCAAAATGTGTGCAGCCTTTCTCATGATATTAAATGTGCACTGAAGCTTCTTTTTTAAGCTTCAATATTCTATCTGCTTACTTGTGAACAGGCTCAATTTATGTCCGTAGGATTGAACTGATTGTTGAACAGACTACAGAACATTGTTGAGAAGTATAGGAGCTCCAGTCCACTAACACGTGGGCCCTTCTCTTCTTTCTGTTTTTGAACATTTCTCTTATTTCAAACCAAGACCCTTGGAAGGTTTTTTTGGTTTGATTTGCCTTTTAACGGAGTAGAATTTTGTAATATATAGCAACTCTTTATTCTTCATAACATGAAAAAGTAAAAAGTTTTAGGACTTTCTAGCAAGTTACAACAATAGGATACTCTAGATTCTTTGCATTCTGGATGAATACAAACTAATAAAAATATATTGTAGTAAACATTTACATGGGCTATTCCTTTCAGCACTGTCCTGCCAAGTTTAATTAGAGCATAATTAATTAATGATAAGTTATGATAATTAAAATAAAGTAGGTTGGGATACATACATACATACAAATCTTTATGTTGTGTCTTTTCTGTTGATAAAGGCATTTGAGTTGAAAGTAGATTTGGCAGCTGTTTGCTTTACTGAAATTTCTAGAAGAACTGACTCTAATGAGTTAGAGTTCAAGAGTTATCACAAATACAGATACCCCAAAGTCATCAAGTAACAATACAAGACGATAATGTGAGAAGGCAGGGAGAAGTGAGGGCCTCAAACGAACCATGTTTGCTAAGGGAGAGCGCTGTGCACCATGGGGCAGCCTTGGGGGGACGGCAGGAGGGAGGATGGGCAGAAGGCACACTCGCATCAGAGTGGAGAAGGACGGCAGGAGGGAGGAAAGACTGCAGGCAAGAGGCACGTTCGCACCAGAGTGAAGAGAAACGGCAGGGGGCGGCTGTCGGGTCAAGTGGGGATTGGAATGTGTATTGCGCTGATTGGATTCGGAAAGTGGAATGTCTGCGGTTTTGCGGTTAATTAGCGGCGCTCCGGGGCGGTAAAAAGGTGAGATTGTGAGCCAAGCCCTCGTAGGAGGGGGAGGACAGATAGGGGGTATAAAAACCTGTCAGACCTTGCTTCGGGGTTCCTCCATTGCTGCGGGAGGGACCCACCTTTGCAAACGTGCCCAATAAAAACTTCTGTCTACTGGATAACCGAACCCATGTCTGTCGTTTTCTGACAAAATTGGCGAGCCAGCCAGGAGTCCTCGACGTGGACCGGACTGTGGGGAACCGGTGAGTAATCGGCCGTAACACCCCGTTGAGGTGTCTCCCGTTTTCCCCGGAGTCGGGTCCAGGACGGGACTCCAATCGCCAGTCAGACAGAAGTAAAGAGGAAGTCGGCCGACGAGGGGACCTCTGGGAGGTCTGGTGAGTACAACCTACCCATAATCTCGGGGAGATTAGCGTGGTTACGAGGCGTTGGACGCCGCAAGGGGACAGAAGAGTCCGGGACCTTCTGTAAGGTGGGAAACGTAGTCAGGAAGGATGGGTAAGGCGCAGAGTAAGAATGTAAGGCCAGGGGCCAGTGGGAAAAACGCAGTAGGGGGAATCCCCATGGATTCTCCATTAGGACAATTGTTGCAACAATGGGAGACACCCTGGTTGTGTCCATTCACCAGGGGTCTGGAAAAACCGACCATGATAACTTTGTGCACTAAAGAATGGCCAAAATATCCACTAGTGGACCCCGAATTCCCCTACCATTGGGATACTCTTGGAATCCCCAGTAATTACTGGGTGACCCAACTAAAAAACTATATTGTGGAGCATAAAATGTTAACACAGGAACCCTATGTGGAAGTCTGGTTCCATGTTCATTGGGAGGGGCCTCGACCCAAGTTAGCCAAAATTTTTATCCAAAAAGAACAGGAAGATGAGGAGGAGGACCTCTGGCTGACTAGACCTCAATGGGGGCCGCCACCTCCTCCTCCTCCTCCTCTTCCTACCGCTCCCCCTCCGGCGCCCCCACCCTATCCCAGGCTGCGGAAAGAGCTGGACCAGCTGAACCAAGACATTCAGAACTTGCCCTTTAGTCTAAGGTCGGCCAGTGCCTTCCCCGTCCGGGAAGTCCCGAACGGAACGAACGCACAGGGGGTGACCGTCACCAGTTACGTAACAGTTCCCATCAAACCCAGTGAGTTGAGGGAATTAAAAAAGACCCTCCCTCGTATGCAAGAGAACGCCCATACCGCCGCCGAACAATTGGAACTTTTTCTCGGCCCGGTGGAATACTCCTGGGGGAACTGAATTACATTTTAGCCCACCTCTATACGCCAGAAGAGAGGGGCCAGATTCGGCGAGCTGCGCTCGGGGCTTGGGAGCGAAGGAATGCAAATGTCCCAAATGCCCCGGCCGCAGATACTAAATTCCCTCTGGCAGACCCAAATTGGGATCCCAATAATGCCGCACACTGGCAGAACATGAGAGACATGAAAGAGATGATTTTGGAGGGCATCCGAACAGCAGTGCCCCAGGGGAAGAATTTGACCAAGGCTTTTGAGGTAACCCAGGGGAAGGATGAATCGCCCGGAGATTTTTGTGAGAGGATCCGAGTTGGCCTGACCAAATTCTCGGGCGTGACTCCGGACACCCCAGCCTTTGAGACCTTGTTAAAAATGCAGTTCGTCACCAAAGCATGGCCAGACATTCAGAAGAAGATACAAAAACGGGAGGGTTGGACTGAACAGGGGATAGGGGAACTCCTAAGGATTGCTCAACAGACCTATGTGGGGAGGGAAGAGGCGAAGACCAGGCAGAAAACTCAAATGATGATGGCAGCCGTTCAGGCGGCGGCCAAGAATGAGACGAAGGGGGAGGGACTGAGGGAGGCGCGACCTTCTCCCCATCTGGTCCGGGGACCTTGGCCCCGGAGAGGTGGCGTCGACCCCAGAAGGGAGAGGTGGACTGGGGATAGGCAAGGTTGTTTCCGCTGCGGGCGAGTAGGACACTTTGCTCGGGACTGCCAGGTGGATCGCCCCGCGGGTGAGAGGAGTTTCCCCCTGTACAACTAGGGGGGTCATGGTTCCCCAACCGGGACCCACGGGGAACCCTTGGTAAACATCACGGTGGGTCCCACCGGCGAGGAACGGCAGTTCCTCGTGGATACCGGAGCCTCTCGAGCATCGTTGTGCCAACCGATCCCAGGGATTGCGAAATCCCGGGGCGCGTCGGTATCGGTGATGGGGGTGGGAGGTTCTCCGGTCAAGGCAGACGTACTGGAGGGAGTGAGACTGGAGTGGAATGGGAAGGAGGTAACTGCAGATGTGTTACTGATCCCACAGGCAGGGGTGAACTTGCTGGGAAGGGATCTAATGGGTAGTCTAGGAGTGGAGTTGTGGAATGTGGAACAGGCAGAAAGGATGTGTTTGTTGCGGGAGGCGGACGTGGAGGTTGTGAACCCTGAGGTATGGGCAGGAGAAGGGGGGGCGGGTCGGTTCCGCATTGCCCCAATTAGCATCCCCTTGAAACCGGGGGTGACTGGTTTGCGGCAAGCCCAATACCCACTGTCCCGGGATGGGAGGCGTGGGCTGAAGCCCATCATAGATGGGCTGAGGCGGCAAGGGCTGTTGGAACCGGCTATGTCCCCCTTCAACTCCCCTATCTTAGCTGTGAAGAAGAAGGACAATAGTTACAGGCTGGTGCAGGATCTGAGGAGGGTCAACGATTTGGTCTTGGCCCGGACCCCGGTAGTGCCTGACCCCTATACTTTGATGGGGAAGATCCCTCCCGGGGATCGGTGGTTCACGGTGATAGACTTGAAGGATGCTTTTTGGTCATGCCCTCTGGCAGAAGAAAGTAGGGATCTGTTCGCTTTTGAGTGGGAAGATCCGGAGACTGGGAGGAAGCAACAACTGAGATGGACGGTGCTGCCCCAGGGGTACACCGAGAGCCCCTCTTGTTTGGACAGGCATTGGAAGAGAAACTCCAGGGGTTCCGGGCCCCTGGGGGTTCTCGGGTGCTGCAGTATGTGGATGATTTGTTGGTGTCTGGAGAGAAGGAAGTAAAGGTGAGAGAAGACTCAGTGGCTTTATTGAACTGGTTGGCTGAAGAAGGATTGAAGGTGTCAAAAGGGAAGGTCCAATTTGTGGAAAGGGAGGTCAAGTATTTAGGACATGTACTCCGGAAGGGCGAGAAGTTGATTGATCCTTCTCGGATACAGGGGATAATGCAGTTGAAGCCCCCTCATACTAAAACGGAGGTGCGGCGGTTTCTGGGTCTAGTAGGATATTGCAGGCTATGGATAGATGAGTACATGAGCAAGGCTCAGTTTCTGTATGAGAAGTTGAAAGGATCATCTGACAGGGTAGAATGGACAGAGAGGGACACAGAGAAGTGGGGGGAATTACGAAGGAGCCTGGTGACGGCCCCGGCTCTGGCTCTACCGAACTTGGCCCTCCCCTTTCACCTATATGTTACAGCCCATGGGGGAACTGCCATTGGAGTACTGACTCAGAGACGGGCTGGGAAATATCAACCAGTGGCCTTCCTGAGCAAAGCCCTAGAACCAGTGGTGAGGGGATGGCCGACTTGTGTGCAGGCAGTGGCTGCCGCTGCTGTGCTAGTGACAGAAGGGAAAAAACTCACTTTTGGGAGCCCCGTGATTGTCCATTCACCCCATCAGATCTTAAGTGTGCTTAGTCAGCAGGCGGCTGCTTGGATGACAGAAGGGAGGATGTTGAAATATGAGACAGTTCTCCGGATAAGTCCTGATGTGGTGGTAGGAACAGACAGGAATTTGAACCCAGCGGAGTTTCTTGCGGGGGAGCGGAAAGAATGGGAGCCGGCGGAGCACGAGTGCTCCACCCTGTTGCAGCTGCAAACAAAGACCCGGGAGGACCTGCAGGAGGTCCCGCTGGAAGAGGGTGAGGTCTGGTTCGTGGATGGGTCTAGTCGAGTAGAGCAGGGACAAAGGAAGTCAGGGTACGCGATAGTGACTGCGGAGGGAGAGACAATAGAGAAGGGGGCACTACCAGCGGACTGGTCGGCTCAGCTGTGTGAAGTGCACGCTTTGAAACGGGCACTAGAGTTGGGAAAGGGAGTGTCCCTCACCGTCTACACAGACTCGCGATACGCCTGGGGAGTAGTGCACACTTTCGGGAAAATTTGGCTGGAACGGGGTTTACTCACAACTGCTGGGAAGGAGGTGAAAGCTCGGCAACTGATAGAGGGGATGATGGAAGCTCTTCAAGAACCCGACAGGATTGCAGTGGTGCATATAATGGGACACCAGAAGGGGGACTCGATGGAGGCAAGAGGGAACCGACTTGCTGATCGAGTAGCAAAGGAGGCAGCGGAGGGTGTCCCCATTGCCATCATGATTGCAATCCCCCAGATAGAAGAACCTCCGGCTTGGACGCCGGGGAAGTTGGATGAGGTGCTGCTGGAAAGGGAAGGTTGCAGGGAGGAAGCAGGTCGTTGGGTTACAATTGAGGGGACCCCAGTAGTGAGCCGTGCTGACATGAGGGGGATGTTGGAGAAACTGCACGAAGGGTCTCACTGGGGCGTGCAGGCTTTGATAGATACTGTAAAGCCGTGGTACTGGAGCCTGGGGATGTGGACAGAGGCGCAGGCTGTGTGCTGGAAATGCCTGATTTGTCAGAAAACCAATCGCAAAGCCATGAGGAGAAGGGAGAGGGGAGGAAGGCCCTTGGCAATATGGCCCTTTCAGCGAGTCCAGGTGGACTTTATGGAACTCCCTCCTGTGGCTGGGTTGAAGTACCTGTTGGTACTCAAAGATCACCTCACTGGCTGGGTGGAAGCGGTGCCCAGCCGGAGGGCGACTGCACAGGTAGTAGCAAAAGTTCTCCTGGAACAGATCGTCCCCCGGTATGGGATAGTAGAGAGTCTGGATTCTGACAGGGGGACCCACTTCACCCACAAGGTGCTGCAGGAGGTCATGCAAAGCCTGGGGGTTCGATGGGAACTCCACACCCCTTGGCATCCTGAATCCAGTGGGAAAGTGGAAAGAGCTAACGGGGTATTGAAGCAACATCTCACCAAACTGGGATTGGAAACAGGGCTACCTTGGACAAAGACACTTCCGGTTGCCCTGCTTCGAATGCGGACAGCCCCTCGCAAGGATGTGGGGGTCTCCCCATTCGAGCTGATGATGGGAAGACCTTTCCTGGCTCCAATGGGAGAGCCTATCCCCGAGCTAAAGGATGCCTTCCTGAGAAAGTATCTCCTGGTACTGTCACAATCTCTCTTATCTTTAAGAAAACAGGGACTCCTCGCTCAGCGGCCCCCCTTGCTGGAAGACCAACACCTCCACAAGCCAGGGGATTGGGTCCTGATAAAGACGTGGAAGGATGAGAAACTGAAGCCGTCTTGGGAGGGACCATACCAAGTTCTCCTGACAACTGAATCGGCGGTTCGAACCCGACATGGGGTTGGACCCACTACCATCGGGTTAAGCGAGCTCCCGACCCCCGACCGTGGACTGCCCAACCAGGAGACGGACTCAAAGTAAAACTTAAAAGGAACTGAACTAAGGCAGGGGAGGAGATGAACAACATGAAGGCTTGCATCCAGGTTATTCTATTATGTCACTGCTTAGATGCTCTACAGCACAGCTCTAACAACAATTTTTTTGTAGAATTGGCACAGACAGCTTTGAACAGCACAACTTTTTGTGTGGGGCAACTCTTGACTGTGAAGGGTGTCACCTCCACCTGTTTCTTTGGAATGCCCATCAGCTTGGAAGCATTAAAGAATGTTACTCAGATAGCGAATATTGATATCACTGGGGATGATCCCCCGTGGGGGGGGATGTTCTATCATTTTGGGTCTTCTCCCACTCCAAGACCCTGGACTAATCAAAGGCAAATAGCTCTAAATCTCTTGGGGATAACCAATGCAACTCAATGTGTATATTTCAACAATACCCAGAACCGTACCCACCCACTGCCCTCAAAAGGTCCTGCTTTCACTTGTGGAGGGATCTATAATATCCCTTACGCCTCAACCCCTCTATACCTACCTAAAGGTTTCTTTTTGTTATGTGGACATGAAGCTTACACCTATGTTCCAGCCTATAGTTCAGGGGGCCCTTGTGCCATAGGGCGCCTGACCTCTCTATATGCCCTGCCTCCAATACAAGCGCACCCATCAAAAGAAAAAAGAAAAAGGGAGCTGCCATCTGATTGTGAGAGTGATGTGACACTCTTGTCTGAAACAGAAGCCATGGCTCTGGCCCTCTCCTTAGTAGGGGTTCCTGCACTAAGTGGAAGGGCTTACCTGGACCTAAGGAAGGTGGCCTGCCTCCTGGCTAAAAGTGTCAACCTTACATCCTCTCTCATTGCAGCCCTCACTGAAGAAGTCACTGAGATCAGGAGGGCGGTCATTCAAAATCGGATAGCTATAGACTATCTCCTATTAAGGGCAGGACAAGGCTGTGAATCTTTTCAAGGTCTTTGTTGCTTTAACCTAACCAACAATAAGAATTATGTTGAAGCAAAACTAGCCAAGTTGAAGACCTTAGCCTCTCGCATATCCGAGGATCCAGAGGGATGGAATTGGTCGTGGCTCACTAGTTGGTTACCTAACTTTGCTTGGTTAAAACAACTTTTTGTACTAGCCATTGGTTTCATTGCCTTACTGGTCCTAGTATGTTGCTTAATGCAATGTCTCCCTGCTTGTGGGAATTACCTGTCCCAGTGTGTGAAGCCCCGGGTCCGGGACGAGGGAGCAATCCTGTTAGCCAGGTTTGAGGCCCAACAGAGGCGTGAAAAGAAAAAGGGGGGATTGTGAGAAGGCAGGGAGAAGTGAGGGCCTCAAACGAACCATGTTTGCTAAGGGAGAGCGCTGTGCACCATGGGGCAGCCTTGGGGGGGCCGGCAGGAGGGAGGATGGGCAGAAGGCACACTCGCATCAGAGTGGAGAAGGACGGCAGGAGGGAGGAAAGACTGCAGGCAAGAGGCACGTTCGCACCAGAGTGAAGAGAAACGGCAGGGGGCGGCTGTCGGGTCAAGTGGGGATTGGAATGTGTATTGCGCTGATTGGATTCGGAAAGTGGAATGTCTGCGGTTTTGCGGTTAATTAGCGGCGCTCCGGGGCGGTAAAAAGGTGAGATTGTGAGCCAAGCCCTCGTAGGAGGGGGAGGACAGATAGGGGGTATAAAAACCTGTCAGACCTTGCTTCGGGGTTCCTCCATTGCTGCGGGAGGGACCCACCTTTGCAAACGTGCCCAATAAAAACTTCTGTCTACTGGATAACCGAACCCGTGTCTGTCGTTTTCTGACAATAACAATAATTATAATCCAATAATTTAAAAAGCTACATGCTCCTTTTCTAAAAACATCTGCAAAAGTTCTCTCTTTCATTCCCTAAGATTAAATAAGAAAAATACTTCGTGATTTCTTTTCCTGAGAACCAGTTAGTGATTTCTCTTTATTTCAGTTTTGTTGTTAAAATATAGCAAGTCAATGTATTTTTTTGGAGTGTGTTTTTCAGGTTTCTAATGTACTTCAAGGAGCCCAATTTCTCAATCGCTACCATAAATTCCTTCTTCTTAGAACTGCAGTCTAAGAAAAGAAAGAAAAACATGCTAATTTAACGGTCGTAATTGTATGGCTGTTTTGAAAATGGTTTTCTCTACTTCCACTTATCTGGCATTTTTCAGCTGTTTTTGAAAATTTATACTTTCAAACTATAGCTTATATTAAATTCTGATTTGGAAACAAATTGAAAAACTGTTGTACCGTAAGACCTTTTTGAGAAATAGTGCAGTTTTAACAGAATACATTTGGCTTCTATTAGGAAAAGAGTGCTTTCTTATACAATGATTTGCAATATACACACACACAATTTGATGCTTACAAACATGCACATGTCCATACCCATACCCATATCCATGCCCATGCCCATTTCCATCTTAGTTTTGTTCTGACAGATTCTCATTTCTGAGGATTTTCTGCCACTCTGTGGCCTCATCTACAGAGCCTCCTTGTCAAAGATGCCCCCACTTAAGTTTTCCTGAGTTCATGTCCTCCCAATGGAGTCTCCATTTTATAACCAGCCCACTGTTAGGCAGGCTGAAGCCTGTCCAGGGTGTTCTGGCTTGGGAAATAATGTTTTCCTTGGGAACATGTAAGAAAACCTCATATGCAGGCATTGTAGTTTTCATGGAGGAGGATTCTGGAGGTTAGTGAGCTGCTGGGCTAAAATCAGATTAACCTCTCCCATCTGGCTACTGGGCTGTGTGGCCATTTGTGCTTCAGCTATAGGAGAGAGCAGACGCTCAACCGTAACTACTTCCTTTCCTTAATTTTTTTTTTAGTAGTTTGGTCACAAGAATATTAGCCTCCTGGAAGACCAAATGCAGTCAATATTCCTTTGGTTAAGTGGAAAGCAAGAACTACAACAGATTTACTTGACCTGGGGAAGATGGTATAGCAACCAGCCCTGTGGCTGGGAGGAAACCACATTGGAATAGCTGTGTAGATGAGTCCCTGTATAAGCTTCCAAATGTCTTGACCTAAGTAACAAAATTCTTAGCATACACACAAGGAAACACACAGAAGTGTTATAATGGCATGGGCCGTGTGCATGCATTTCAATCACATACCAGAAGTCATCTGTCCTGGCAGAATTTCTCTGGCAACATCCTTGCCTAAAAGGAAAAAAGAAAGCACCGACAGAGAATGTTCATGATCCATTAAGTTTGAGGGAGAACAATATGTGGGGTGAAACCAATGCTTTGAATTAAGTATTATTATATAAATTTATTAGTTATATATTACACCAGTAGTTTACTAGGATACTGGAAGCAGGGGCTGCAATTTCCCCTTTCATCATAAGAGCTATAACCCCAAGGATTGGTACATGTAGCTGCAATTCTTTTGGAGCCACCAGAGAGTGTTTCCTTGTCTTGGCAAACCCTGATTGACAACCTTCTCTGTAAGTCAAATACCATCTGACCATGTCCAGAAAGAAGGAAAGGAGAAATGTCCCTTCTCAAGTATACAGCAGGGCATATCAACAAAAAGAAGTTAAAATGGAATGCTAAAGGCAAGGGTTTTCCTCCACCCAGCCCCAAGAGAAAAATGTGAGAAGTCAACAAATTAAAATGTTGATAACTGGCAAAATAAAAGCTACAATTCAAACATCACTCATTGAACACATCAAGCCATTTAAAAAAAAAAAAATCATTCTTGCATAAAAGTTAGTATCTCACTTGAGAATTCTTTAAAAAATACATGTGGAAACTGAGAAACTATTATCAATAGGAAATAGCATTAAAGAATGAAAAATAAAATGCAAACATACAGAAACAAGAAATATAATAGAGACAGAGAAATATCAAGATTTGCAACAACAAAACAAACGTAAAATGTAGGGTTAGTTTTCAGGTCATAATCTTTTTTTAAAATGTAATCCATAAAAATAGTTTAGGGGCAAATATGCCTTCCTTATAGGAAATATTTTTCCTATAAGTGGATATCTGCGGTTCAATTAACAAGATGTGTGAACAATCCTCCCCAAACCAGAAAACAAAGCAGCTAACAAATTAATACCAAAACATGGTTTCTTCTTGTTTTTCTCTAGGAAGATAAAGCCAGAATTTCATGTTTACATCTCATACTAAGCTAATCTAGCCACAGATGGCTCATTAATCACACCCTCTCTTGGCCAAAATCACCAAATGTGAGTGGGCCTGTTTGCTGCTAAAGTTGTTGGCTGCTAAGGTAGTCTTACAGTTTAGAATGATGTGTGAAGATAGATAATACGCATCATTACGTATCAAGTGTCTTATGTCAGAATGCTGCAGTTTATATTATTCACACATTACTGTGCATGAAAAATATTAAAAGAACATTTATGTTTATTTAAATTACACAAAGGACTCCAAAATGTAAATGGTGTATGATATTTGTTATATTATATCCTCTTTATCAATATTGTTGAAATGAAGATCAAATATCTGTATGTTGAAATACGTTGAAAAAGTCAAAAATTTCAATGGGTATACTTACTTTTTCACATGACTGTATAAGCAGCTGCTGTGAGCTTATCACATTATGAAAGTCTGTTGAATTGTCACCCACCATGATGAGTTTTAGATGAAGACATTTGTTTTCAAATAAAACGTCATGACTTCTTGAAAAATATTCTGGTACTTTATAAAAAATAATGAAATATTACTGTGTTTCTGGAAATGAGGAAGTATTTCTCCTAGGATTCGATAGCAGCATGAGCTGTGAGAGGGGTGAGGTTCACATTCAACTCTTGTTTTGAATCAATCAGTAATTCTCTGCAGATTAAATGTCACTGTTTTTCTAGAGTGTCCCTGGAAAGATTTCACAGTGTAGTTTCCTTCCATAATACATTTTGAATGAGTTTATACAATATTGAACTTTTCCCCCACTCCCATCTGCCATCAGTAATGATAAATGAAAAATTGAGAGTAGTTTTAAAAAAATGTATCAGTTTCCATTGAAGAGCTTTTGAAAATTTAAGGCTTCAAGAAATGGAGTATTTGGGTAGATAAGTATGTAAGGTATAATTTAGTAAAAATCATTACGGCTGAATCCAGCATTTCTACTCCATGATATGGAGTAATTGAAACAATGGTGCTTGAAATTGTAACAGTTCGTTGCTTTGTTCCAAGTTCTGAACAAACTCTTAAGTTACAGGTGTTTTATGGACATTTGCACTCAAGTTGCTTTGCACATACATACTTCTCTGGCATTCTCAGTTGAGCCCAAGGGGAGTTTTTAATATAATTTTATTTTAGCCATGAAAAGGGAACATAAACATCTGATTGAAGTATCCTCAACCATCCTCAAAATCCTATAGTTTTCCTCTTTGGTTGATAATTAATGTCAGTTAATTAATTAATGTTCCATTAATGCTGTGATGGCTTGAATAATTTGGAAGCAACTTTTTGCCTTTCTGAACTTAAATTGCAACTCCAGAAAGATTTTGTTAAAACAAGTTGAATATTAAAACTATCTATCTATCTATCTATCTATCTATCTATCTATCTATCTATCTATCTATCTATCTATCTATCGTATTTATATAGCTGCCCATCTCACACAAAGTGACTCTGGGCAGCAACAAAGTGACTATTTCAAAGTCATCCAGTCTTGTTGCTTTTATAATTAATTCCAGTGATATCCTTCATATTTGCATTAAAAATATTCAGCAAGTTCCACCATTTAATTAAAAAATATCTATTTTTAATAATACTATTATTATACAGTTTTATTAACAAATGCTCAACATTTATTATGCAGTAATTAGATAACTAGCATACCACCATACTTGATAAAAAATATTTTAAAGTGATTTGGTGTGTACAGATACACATTTACCACCAAATTAAACATTTCAGGAAGAAAAGATAATAGCATACAATTACAGTCACACCTTAGCACCCCTTTGTTCCATTTTTTTCTGTTTACTGTTTGCAGTAACACAAAATGACTTAATAACAGCTTTCCTCAGCTTGCGCCCTCAGATGTGCTCTGCTTGATTGTACATTCTGGAAATTGAAGTCTCAGCACATTTGGTGAGCATCAGTTTAGGAAAGTGTATTTTAGAATATTGTTCACATTGCATTATGAAAATAAGTTGCAAATGTGAATGTTTGATAGTCTATTACTTTCAAACAACCTCTCCCCCCGTGATGTAGCAAAACCATATAGCAATACAGTATTTCTGAAAAGACCTTAAAAGATAGTGATTGAGAGGTCTGCAACATTGGCTTCTGTGTGGACTGCAGTGGACTTCTATTGGAATAGTTAAGATTATGTTATGGAATCATCAGTGCAGATACTAAAAGTTACGCTTTGGTTGCTGCAACATACTAATATGGTTTTAAGATTATAACATGCTCAAAACCATAGAACATGCTTATTTCTTCCATCATGTCATTCACAGCTACCTGTTCAGATCATATGTTATTGCCCTTTTCAAGTCCTTATGCTATTGGAAGTCCAACAGTGACTTAAGAGAGGGTACTTGGTATTCTTTAGTCAATAAACACAATGTTTCTTGTTCTCCTAGCATTTTAAATATCAATAGAAGAGAATATATATAGCTCAGGATTGCATGGTGGAGGCCTTGGAGTCAGAGAACCCCAAGGACTCCACATTTTAAATATGTTTGCTATTTTAATTGTTTTGATCCATTTGTTTTTATGTCAAGTTTATAGTACATGGGTTGTATCCAGGAGTCTTTCTACCGGCATAGTGAAATCAGCTAGTGGAATAGTTTCTTCTTATTAGGAACTTTCTGAAACAGATAGGGAGATGCAGGGAATAGAGAGAAGAATGAAGGAAATTACCTGGAAATCTGCTTATCTAATTTTGGATGTAGCCTTGTTCTTCTTTTAATGAATTGTAATATATAGACATTTCTTAAACGAATTACTTATGTATTTTTATCTATTAATATTTATGCATTTCTAGAAACAATTTTCTGATGAGCATATAATATATTGTATTATTTTATAAGGAATAGGTCATATTTCATAATGGTAAATGTAATTGAAAATGCATTTGCTGTAACTATAGAATTATGTGCTGCATATGAATAAGAACATCATAAACTTTTGTTAATTTAAAAGAAAATCTGCTATTTAGCACCCAGTGGAAAAAATCTAGTCTATATTCAACACTTTTTTTCCTTTTGCGATTAACAGGAGCAATTTAAGCATGTGCTGAATTATTTCACAGGAAACAAATGGTGAACTTAAATATGCATACTTTTGTTTGGCTTATCCCTTTTAGGCATTAATTTAATCTATTCTCTAAATATTTGTTCACTCTCTCTTTTTGCACCAAAGATGACCCATTCCTATGGCAGTGTGTGTGTGCGTGTGTGTTCATATTCTTGATATAAAATAACTGATACTAATATTTTGTCTTTTTAAGAGTGTCATTCTTTCAGATCTTGTCTAGTTGAGAGTCTTTCAGGCACAGAGCATTTGTTTTTCCAAATATAGCCAAATATAGCAAAATGTCCAATGTATTCCTATCTGCTAGACTGAGTTCTAATTGTGTATTCAAATCTTAGTACAGTAGGATTTAATAATACAAATAGATTGAGAGGGTATTGAATCAGCAAATCATTTACTGAATGAAATCTCTACAGACTATAAGTGCAGTGTTGCCACCTACAATTTCTCAATCCACCCATCATTACCATTTCTGTCTCTTTCAATATTTCAGAGAAGCTTCACCTTCAAAAAGGATTGTGTTAACCAATATGCAGGCATTAAAACAAAGCTTTTTGACTTTATTTTTAAAAACCTTGTTTTTTGAAGGCATTTTTTCTGCAACCTCTCAGCAAGCAAAAGGAGCACTTATCTTCAACTTGACTGAAGTGACATAGTTAATTTTATATAATATTAAGAAGCTATGTTTTGTTGTGTACTTTATTATTAATTTATAGTTTTAAATAGCAAGTTTTGAAGGTTCTTTTACTGATTAGAACTCTCATTAATATTTAGTGCTTGTTCAGACATTCATACAATATTCCATGCAGTCATTCAGTTTCAGATGGACTCCTAGGATGAAGCAAAAAGTAGGAAGTATATTCACCATACATGTCTGAACTGTTTGAGATGTCATTGTCTAACCTATAAACTATAAGGAATCCCACATTGTGTTATCTTGATGTATGAGTTCATTCATTCTCCATAACATGTTGATAAGATCAAAAATAGGCCCAGCAATGTTGCACAAATTCAACTACTACATCTGTTTGGTTTACCTTATCTGTTATCCATTCTGGATCATACCTTACTTTCTCTATCTGGTTACATTCCACAATAGAGCAAATTACAGGTTTCTCCCCTCTGATAGTAACGCTGCTAACAAAAAAGGAAGGAATTTTTGTAGGAATAAAAAGCTGGAAAATCTGTTCCTCTGTAATACAAATTTAAGATCTGCTCCACCAGTGGTAACATTTATTTAAGACTGTGACTATTGTGATGATTCTAAAAGCCATTGTTATTAATTTTAAATCTCTTCTTGATTGGAAAGAACCCTTTTTTTTTGCCCAAAATACCATTTTATACCCTTGATTTAGAGCATGTAATTCTGATAATATTAAACAGAATATGAAATAAGAACTAGAATAGCTTTTAAATTATTTTATCATGGCTTGGAACCTAAATATTGCTTTTGTGATTGGAAGGATTTCTTTTTTCATTTGTGGAAAGGTTCTTGGATCTCCCTCTCTCTGCAGACTTCCACTCTATCTCTGAAGGCCTTTTTATCCTGTGAGCAGTTTCTGGTGAGTATAGAGGATACAGAAAAAAAGTGACAAATGTGAAAAATTGCCTTTCCTAGAATGCCAGCAAAAGCATTCCATAATTGAAGTTCCATTCCCAGGAATTTAGGATCCAAGCCTATAAGTTAATCATCACCACTGAATAATTTCCCCCACTGTATAACCATGAACAAATGCTGCATTTTATATTCACAGAATTTTAACTTTGACATAGTCCCATTCGTTTTATTTAATTATTGCATTTATAATCTGTGTTCTCAGACACCTCTACAGATATCCTGCTGAACCACTAATTTCTGAATGAGTTGGTCATAGCAAAGCCAGTCCATGGCCTGGGCTACCTACAAAGCAAAATAGTTATATGGATTATTTAGCTGAATTAATGTTTTCTGGAGTTTGTCTTTCTTTTGTTATTTAAGGAAACAAAATGAATGGAAACATATGTAAACCAGTAAGGATAATGTAGTATCATTCATGTTTGTCAGCAGAGTATGATGGTTAAGTGTTGACTTGGACCAGACGGAAGTCCCTCTTTTTTAACAAATTCTGCATCGTAGCATAATCATTTATTGCTGTAGGAATAAAAGGGGAGACTCTAATGCAGTGTTTTTCAAACTTGGTAACTTTAAGATGTGTGGACTTCAACTCCCAGAATTTCTCAGCCAGCTAAAAACACTGCTGTAACGTGTGCCACCTTGAGCTCTTAGAGAAGAGGCAAGAGGTAAAGGTAAGGAAGAAATATAACTGATACATTTTCAAATTTCCTATGAAAGTTTTTGTTCAGTATATAGCTCATGGGTATAATAGCAATGTACTATGAGTTCTCATAAATCCTCTTCCTTGCATACATGCACCAACTGCTTCATTTGATTTCTGGTCTCTGGTAATCACAGTTTGTATTAACATTTGATGTACAGATAATAGATACTACTAATTATGATCTGTTTCCAAATGAGTCAAAAACCAAAGTTGGGAAGTGATTTCTCATTCTGATTTGGCGGTAAATCAAGGTTAGTTTAATTATAATTTGCCCAGTTTTGCTCCTCTAGACCATGAATATTCTGAATTAGGAGATGGAGGAAGGAATACATTAAAGTGAAGGAAGAGGAAACAAGAGAGAGGTAGCTGTAAACTGCAGAGATAGGCAGAGCCTTTCTGCAGGACTTGTGGGGTGAAATTGTACAAATTCCTCTTTGGAGATCTGCTGCTGTTTGACAGTCCCATACAAGTCCAGTGCATTATCATTCAAAGTTTCTCTTTATAGTAGAGTCCATGGAATTTACCATCAGACAAGGAAAGAAGGCTATATAATAATATTTTAGCTTGAGGCTATCCTGTGGCTTCCTTCGAGCTATGGATCACTTAATTTCAGTGTCACTACTGTTATATCTTAATATACCATCTGTTTCATTTCTAACTTTGAAATTGTTATATTTCTACCATAGACCTTGTTCAATGAGCCTTACATTATGTTTTATTAGCCATCTTGAAAGGACCATTCCTTCATGTTTTTACATACCAAACCAGAAAGATTCCTAAAGCTATAGAAGAAGAAACACAATCTGTTAAAGTGATAGAGTCTAACTCTAGATTACAGCATGTGTGTTTGTGTGTATGTGAATTTGTGTGTGCACAAATACAGATACAGACAGTGGTTTTTAAGGACGTTATTTGTGTCTGTTGCTATGTTCTGTGACATTCCAAAGGGACTTACAAGCCAGGGACAATAAGTGATCAACAGATCATTGTTGTTTTTACAAGTTGAAATAAGCAGGTTAAAACAAGATGCTGGCTCTTCTGCTGCATAGTTAAATATATATTGGGCAAAGGTGAAGGAACTTGTGCAAAAGCAACATTTGGCTCTATTTAGTTTGGCTGGCAAGATCTATTTCTTTTCTTATTCTTAATCTTGATAGTAGCCTTTCAGATGTATTGCAATTACATTACAGTTACCAGAATTCTCAGCAAGCATGTCCAGCACCTTGGCAATCCTGGTAATATATTTGGAGGAGCCTCCTTTACAGTACTGAAATCACCAAGTTTGTAAATATAGTAAATGTGTGTGTGTATTGGGGGGGGGGGAGAATCCTGTTTCAAGAGCTTCAGATACTGAAAGAGTTTAAAAAAACAAACATAATATCCCTGACTTGCAGTCAGATGAATGGCAGGGACATTGTGAGTCAGCAGCAGGACAATTCTCAGGGGAAAAAAAGGGGGGGACAGCTCTATTTTTGCTTTTGTTTTTGTTTCCCACTTGAACTCTCCTCCATGGTTGGCTGAAGCCAGGAAAGAAAAGGAGTTGCAACCTTGGTTGGAGATTAAAGAATTATACAGCTAGCTAGAGACTAGCGAATCTAGAAGTGAATTAGAATTTTGATTTATTTTATGGACTGTGTTCTGTGACTTCATTGTGTGTGTATAGAAATGGCTGACTGAATTCAGTCTCTTCTGATGTAATTGTTCTTTTTCTTTTTCTTTTTGTTTACTCAATTCCTTTCTAGTTCTGTAACCTTGATATACATGATAGACAGGATAAATCAGGGATGCACAAGCTCTCTGGTTTGGTCAGTGATTGAGGAAAAAACAGGAGTATTGCCATTGGTCTCCTTTGGAGTAAACCAGGCAGAGAGGAGTTTTTCTGGAGTAAAGTGGCTGGTGGCAGCATTACCAAATATCTCTACACAGGAGCTATAGGAGGTTGCAGAAAGGTTGTGGGTGGAGGAATTAGAGATATCCATGTGGGAGCCAAGGGGGCAAATTTTCCACATCTTTTGTATGTTCACTCCATTATACTAAGCCTACATCCAGTCAACAGCTCTAAGATTTATTCTCCAAGTACCTTGGAACAACTCTAACTCTCTATTACATCTGGAATCTGGACCTCCACAGGAGTTTGGATGGCGCTGTATTGACTCAAGGTATGGATTTTTACAAAGGGATCTTGGCTTCTTTAACCCTCTTGGATACTTTTTATACAACATGGAAAAAGGGCATTGATCTAAACCTCATGCGACTGAGCTTCTTAACACATTATGTAATCTCTTTAGGGCCAGAGGGAGCTAATGCAGACCTTCATAGGAACTGGAGTAGTAAATCCCCCATTATGGAGGAGTCTCCGCCCATAGACCATTTATTCCACCTAGCTGACTAATGAACAATCTGAGAGTGCCAGACTGAAGGGTCCTTTCCTTGGCAAGATTTGACTTCTTAAACTATAGACTAAAAATTGCAGATTGTGATGGAATGGAATTATGAAGGCCAAGCTCAGGGAGTTAACCATTTTCTTTGCTCACCGGAACTGCGTGGGAGGAACAAAAGGATGAGACTGGCACCTCCCTGAGGAATTCACACTGTTGTGGCTGGAGGACTTTGGGAACTGGGGTTTTAGTCTGGGAAGATTCTTGCTAGAGGAAGAATCATAGCAAGAATCTATCATCTATTGATATCTATCAATAAACATAGCTGGACTGAATTTGCATGGTCTCTTGGAGGTCCTTGGGCTAGGCCTGACACAGATACATAATATCTCAATATACAATCAAATTTGTCTTTGTCAAATGGTAGTTATTGAGCCTGTTAAGCACGTGTTACTGTCTTATCTGTTCTATATAGGTGAATGTGCAGATGTGATAGTTCCTTTATTCTTAAACTGTTATGGCACCTGAAGTATTCAGAAGAGTAGCCAACGTTTGGACATGGCTGTCCAACTAGGAGATTAACAATTTAGAATGTTTGTTATAATGTACCTAATACCGTTACATTTATTCTTCCTTTGCCATAATTTTAATTTCTGAAGTTCATTATCTATGGACCTTGATCTTTATCACTGTTCTTATTTGGTCTCAGACTATAAATATAATTCAATCAATAAACCTAAAGAATGGAACTAATATTTATATACATTTATTGTAGACCACAATAAGCCATGGCCTTTCTGGAAGTAATTTATGGCAGAAACCTGCAGGTGTGTTCTTTGAAGAACATTGCTGCCTAGAGTCACTTGTATAGGGAGGTAGGTGGCATATATAAATTTGAAAAATAAACAAACAAACAAACAAACAAACATTCCTCTGAAGAATTTCCCAAGACAGGCAGGTTCTTTTCCCTCAGAGTTTTATGAGGAATAGGGATAACTGGAATGTGTACAATTGTTCCTCCCTAGAGATTTTAAAACTTTATTATTCCTGATTATGCGTAAATTATTATATTCTTTAGTTGTTCCACCTGTAACATGTGGGACGCTTTTCTGTTGCTGCTATAACATTTAAATGGTTCAAAGCAAAACAGACTGGCTCCAGGTTGGCCAAGGAGAGAGACAAGACTATAAGTTCCCTTTATTTATTCATCTTATATGCTGAATATATACTAAGGAAAGCTGGACTGGAAGAAGACAAGTGTAGTTTCAAAATTGGAAGAAGCAACATTGATAACCTGCACTATGCTGATGATGCTACTCTGATAGCCAAAAATGCAAAGCTCTAATAATAAAAGTCAAAGGGTACAGTGAAAAAAAAATGGGACCAAGATTAAATATAAAGAAGAAGAGTACTGATGCTTTTAAGCTTTGATGGTGGAGACTACTCCTGAGAATCCCATGGGCAGACAAGAAGAGAAATGGATCATCAAACAAATCAACCCAGGGTTCTCGCTTGAGGCACAAATGACCAGGTTCAAATTATCCTACTACATGACACATTACATGAAAACGTCAGTTTCTGGAGAAGACGTAATGCTGAGAAGGGTGGAGGAAAAAGAAGAAGAGGATGACCAGCAGCAAGGTGGATGGATTTAGTTGCAATGCTAATGGGTGTGCTGTTGGAAGACCTGAAGGACCAGGTTTGGGATGGGGAAAATTTATCTATATGGTCACTAAGAGTCACTATATGACACTGACTTCACAGCACATAACCATGGCCACTTAAAATATTAAATATAGGTTACATTTAAAGGTTATTAGGTAAGATAAAGTATCAGTGGATATAAACAATCTGAGATGCTTTGTTAAAATCCAACAGAATGGATATAGAGTCCTGAACTCTATTAAATACAACTAAGTGCTTTTTTGGAAATTTTACTGAAAATAGACCTGATTTTTTTCTTTCAACATCTGAGGAAACTGATTCCGTCTAGCTAAAGTTATCTTTGTGTAAGATTACCAGTCTGGTTGACTTTAGAATCTAGAGTTTTGGATTAGTATTTCATTTTGCCCTTTATTAATTTAATAAGGGTAAAACTGGAGCAAACTATGAGAAGTGGGTTGAAATCATTCCTAACAGCCATTTTGTGCTGTTTGGGTTTTTTTAAAGGTTAGGATGAGAATGTTTTATCCTTCAGTGGGCTTTCATTCCTGTTTCCCCTTCTAAAAAACTGGCCAATTTTTTTTAGCCCTAGTTCTGGTGATATCTCCATATCACTGGACAGCCTTCTGTGATTGTCCAGAAGGTTGGATGGCTGTTTCTGACCTCTCAGACTTTGCCTACTCCTATGCTAAGTTATAGAATCATAGATAAAATGGTGCCCCAGGATCAGGTAGGTAGTTTGGGTTTCATTAGGCATAACCTGTTCGATAAAGATTTAAATAATAAATACTGCACTTTGGGACAAACTACTACGTAATAGTGTTATAAGATCTGGGCCTCAAAAATCCAAACACCTCCAGATGACAGCAATGGGAAAGGAATGCCATCTGTTGGTTGTCTGAATTCAGTGTATCTAAATATATATTTTTTCTCTTGCTAGGTTGTTTGGGGAGTATAATTCTTTTTAAAATTGAACAAAGTTTTTACTAATATTTTTAATATTTGTAATGATGTGACCTTTAATATCTGTTGTTGTCTATTTGTTCAGTGGAAGTTTGAAGTTACAATGGTACTAAATAAATGGACTTTTGACCAATCCTCAAAGTTCTGCCCATTGTAGCACCCCCACGGTCATGTGAACAAAATTTGGGCCTGCTCACATTTATGACTGCCCCCTGCTGCCACCCCCCCCCCACCTGACCAATGTCTGCCTGCCTCCCTCACCATCCTGGCCATGCGTGGGGGAGGTGCCATGGAAGCATCCCACAGGTTGGTGGTGAGAGCTATGGGCAGGGGGAAGTGCTGTGGGGGGCACTAGGGAGCATGGGCAAGTGAATGTGTCCTTGTGTGCACCATCTGGGGCCTATTTTTGTGAAAGAGGGACCCAGCTGTGCCAGCATAAAAGAAGGACCCAGCTGGTAGTGGTGCATAATGCAGCGGGCACAACAGCGGGTGGGCCAGGCAGCAGGGACAGCAGCATGTAAGCAGGCAGCCAAAAGGTTAGAGATGGGGGGAGATAGATGGTTGGGGGGTTGAAGTGGAGGTTGTCCCTTACTGTCTTCCAAGAATGGCTTGGATCTGGGTGGGTCTTTGAGCGAATCCCACACGGTCATCAGTCAGTGACAGCAACTGGAACTGCCAGAACTGCCATCTTTAAGTGGGGCGGTCATGTGATGTTTTGCTTAATGACCACATCACTTAGTGATGGAGTTGCCAGTCCTGATTAGGGTTGTTAAGTGAGGACTATCTATATTTATTTATTCAAGAAAAAGGAAAAGAAATAATGTTGATACAAATACATATTTAAAAGAATTTAGAAAATGTAGTAAGGATGAAAAAAAGCAATAAAATACAGGTGGTAGATAACCAAGAAATCTCAAATAACCAGGAGATCTAAAATAACATTTGGCTAATATATGTAATACACCATTAATAACTTAGAGTACTATAAGACATTTCATATTCAATTTCTAGTCAAAAGATGTTGCTGTAAAAATATTTGCTTGGCACAATTGAAATGAACAGTATCTTACAAACCTAAAGCTTAGGTTCACTTAATTATTTTGGGGATATGCACAGGATAAACGCTTCTTTAAAAAAAAACCTCATAGTAACCGTAGCCCCTAGTTCATGCTATTTTTAATGTTACATTCCACATTGTCTCTAATATTTGGATTCATGGGCAAGATCACCTGGCAAAGTTCCACCAGAACTTCAGTAAATTGAGAAAAAATATCTAAGTTGAGGAAGAGATTTGGGGGTACAACAGTTGTGAGAGAATGTGGAGTGGCTGGTAAAGGAAGGGAGAAAGTAAAGTGAGCAAGTCAGTTGACAGATGATCTCATAAACAGCAACTCAGCCCAGCTGGGGAAGAATCTGGGAAAAAGCATTTCAAAGTATTCAGAGACTGCCTTAATTAACACTGTGAGGCTGGGAAATTCTTATTAACAGTTGCCAAGATTCTGTATTAACCCCAGGCTAGCATTAAAGATAATTTACTGAAATCTGTATAATTCTTGCTTCCTTGGTCTTGCCAGCTATGTGGGACTTGAAAAGAGCTGAGGAAGCCTTGTTCTGAATCAGCCACAGGGATGTTAGTGCACTGTGCACTCATGTAAGTGCCATTGATTGTATGTATGAATGGGTGTGAATGGGTAAGATTTATATCCCACCTCTTCTCAAGGAGCCCAAGGTGGTGTACATAGCACAGATTCCTCCATTATTTCTCTAAAGCAACAGACTTGAGAGGGAGTTACTCACTGAGCTTCCATGGCTGAGGGTGGACTTCAGCCTCTCTTGTTTACAGCCAAGCCTATGGTTCAGCTGCTCTGTACAGAGACTCATTATTAACCAGGTATTTTGCAGACTATATTGTTTGTTCAGTGACGTTAGAAAGCAGAACAATAGAGTCAGACTGGTTCCCAGGAATGATCTACTACCTGACAGACCCAGAATGCTTCTTATTGTCACTATAGTTCCCCTCTAACATAATTCAGGCTTTTAATCGGTTGGTTACAGCCCATTCTGGAAAGTAATACTTTCCATTCACAGATAGCTTGATGCAGATAGCCACCAACCTAAAACAGCTATTAGCTATCAACAACAAATCTTGAAACGATGATACAGATACAAGAACAAAACCCTCTGGATAGATCTAAATACCATAGCTTCCATACCTCCTCTGGCAGCCTAGGACTGAATAATGTCCTTCACAATATCACAGGACATAGCTACTTATTTTCCATGTGGTATATACGATCATCTGTCAGGAGTCCCCCACAACAGTTATATTGGACAATATTTATATTGGACAAACTAGCCAATCTCTGTGATTGGTCAATTGATCTACTTACCTACCTACCTACATATATAATCTCCAAATTCTAACATCAGAAATTACAATATCCAGAAAATAGTAGATTTCAATTTCAATTCTCCAAGACTTGCTGTCTCTGCCTTCAAAAATAACCATTCTCTTTGAGAAAAGGAATTACAGAGACTGGTTTCATTGCAAGATAACTGAGATAGAATCCCTTAAGAAGATTATGTTAGTTCTCACAGCAAAAGAGAAAACATCAGGGTTTATTTGCATTAACTAGCTAGTCAGAACAAGAATGTGCCACACCTAACTGCTGTTTTGCTAATGGTGACTAGCCAAGGTAATTTTTTTTCACCTGTCTTAACTAGCTGATAGTAATAGCTCCTGTACAGGTAATCCTCGGGTTATGATGGCAATTGGGACTGGGATTGCTGTCACTAAGCAATGTGGTTGTAAAGTGTGATGTTATGTGATCGCATCACTTAGCGATGGCAGTCCCAGTTGCCATCATAACCCCAGGACCGTGTGGATCATTAAGTGGGAAGAGGTGGGTGTCCCAGACAAGGAGCGTGGGAGGGGTGCACGGGTGCTGCAAGGGTGGGGGTTCCATGGGGGGGCACTGGGGAGTGCACAAGGACTATGGGTGGGCGCATGCTATGGAGCACAGGGGTGGGGGGATTCTGCAGGCAGGTGCGCACTACAGAGTGTGGGCAGGTGGGGGGGGTGCTATGGAGTACGGGATCTCATACTCTGTAGTTGGGCTCCTTGGGAGAAAAAACGGTGGGAGTGTCTTACCAGAGCGACTTGCAACATTCCCTGCCAGCTTCCCCATTGACTTTGCTTGTGGGAAGCTGGCAGAGAAGGTTGCAAATGCTGATTGTGTGACTGTGCTTGCTGTGAAGTCGTAATTGCGAGCTGGGCACCTGAGCACCCAGATTGTATTCATGTGACCGCAGGAATGCTGCTACAGCTGCAACTTCGCACACTGGTTGTAAGTTCCCCTCGTTGAGTGCCATCGTACTTTTGAATAGTTGCTGAACAAGTGGTCATAAGTTGAGCACTAACTGTACCAATATATTTTTTAAAAGTATTGTTTTCAGTACATTAAGTATAAAAAAGTTCTTGGTTTTCATTGTCAACTTTGTTTCAACACTTGTGAGTCTAGCGCATAAAAGTTTCTCTTTTCTATAGTATTTTGGGAGATAGGCTTTTTTGAGCTTCTCTTAATTTTTTGCAAGTCTGTGAGTTATCACAGCTGTAATGGCTGGTGGTTCAGCTTAGTCATTGCGAAAAAAAAAATCTTATATTTGTGACAAGTTTAGATGTGATGTAGTATGATTTATCTGTTGCTGTTTTGTAAACCTATGTATGTTTTAGCCATCTAGCTAGTTAACTAGCTAGCTAGCTAGCTAGCTATTTTCTGCATTTTTTAAATTATATCTGCTGTCCTTCAGATCTACTACTATCAAATGCTGACTCTTGTCCCTTATCCAGAAAAAGACAAGGCATGCACTGAAAGTTCTCCAGGACTGAGCCACTTTTTAACTTTGCAGAATAGTTTAGAATCCTTCAGCCAATCAAATCAGCACAATACAGTGGAACCTCGATTCACGAACTTAACTCGTTCTGTGACTCTGGTCGCGACCCGAATTGGTCGCGACCCGAAGCAAATTTTCCCATAAGGTTCAATGTAATTACCGTTAATCCATTCTGGCGTGGAGGACAGGGAGGCGGCTATTGCTTGGAGGGAGAGTCCCCCTCCCTACGACCATGTGTCAGGGGCGGAATATGGCCGCGGACCATGTGTCAGGGGCAGAAAATGGCCGCGGACCACGTGTCAGGGGCAGAAAATGGCCGCAGATCCTGTTTGTGACCCGAGGCGGAGTTCACGAACCGAAGCAAAATTTTGCGGCCGGAGCTGGTCGTCACCCGAAAAGTTCATTGAACAGAAGCGTTCGTAACCCGAGGTTCCACTGTATATCCCTAAAGTAACCAAAAGTCTGAAGCCCTTTTCACTTGCCCCTATCTCCTCCCACTTTTATCATGCACAGATGAGGTGAAGGGTAGGAACCAAACTTCTAAGATACTTAAGATTGCCTCATTCTAGCTCCCTGTGTTCAGTCCCAAGGCCTGGCCTTCAGAGTTTCAGTGGTCCTGGCTTCTGGCTGTTGCTCCTTAATGCAAGATCGGCTTGTAATAAGTCCCACCTTACCCATGATTTAATCTTAGATGAAAAGAGAATCTGGTATGCATTACCAAAATCTGGCTGGGCACAGAAGGGGGGGGTGTACTTTCTTAGAAATGTGACCTCCTGGGTTGCAGGTGTGGCACCAGCTATGATCCCAGGGCAGGGATGTGGGAGTGGCAGTTGTCATCTGAGAATCTCTGGTAGCTTTTTGGGGTGCTGCTCCAGACATGGCTGGATGTGAGACCCTGTTTGTGAAACTAGGCCTTAAGACTAAGATGGGATTGCTGCTCAAATACTAGCCTCCCTGCTGCACAGCAGCTTCCCTGCCTGAGCTCCTTGGCTCCGTGTCCAAGTTGGCAATGGAGTTTCCTAGATTCAGGAGACTGCAACCTGCATTTTCTGGGTCTGGAGTTAGAGGCAGCTCAGGAATTTGTGACCAGCATGGCATCCTGGTTATTGATGGTCTGACTCACAGTGGTAGTCACACTCTGGATTTGTTGTTGTGATCTGATGTTGGGGGATGATGTCATCAGTCCATTGCCATGGACAGGTCACTCCCTTCTAGTTCTAGAGTTCCCTATGACTGCTCCCCGCTGCAGGGAGAATGGACCTATTTGATTGGTCTGACTCAGGCGACCCAGTCAGGTTTCAGAGGGAATCTGGAGTTGGTCCCAAAACTCTGTAGCATGCTCTGGCTGAGGTCTTAGTCACTGCTTGGAATGAACAGATGACAACAGTCTTAGTTGTCACTCATGCAGACTCTCTGTGATCAGGGATTCCTGGTTCTCCAAGGAGTTTTGGGAGATGAAATGTGACACCAGACACCTAGAGCACCACTAGAGGAAGATGAGTGAATCCAACCGAGCGCAGGCAAGAGCCTTTATTAGGACTTGCCTGGTGGCAGTAAGTGTCAGCCTAGAGTTGTAGTTCAGACAGGAAGCACGACTAGATGGACGAATTCTATTTTATTGTAGGGTTACATTAACAGAATCTTGCAAGTCTGAAAATACATTTCTCCCGCCTTTGCCTTTACAACCCAAGAAACTAGGGAGGGTCCCTTCTGAGATGTTTGCCACACCCACATTCCTTTTGCAGGCTAAGCTGCCTCTTATCTGACCACTCCCCTGGTGTGGCTCTTCCCCCTGTCTCCCAAGGTCATTCCCACATACTATTACAGTAAGAGCAGTGAAGTGGGCTCACTTCACTCTTATTGCATCCACAGATAGGTGACCAGCAGCCCTTCTTCAGGTGACTAGATCCCTCCTTGGTAAGGAGGAGATGGGAGGGCCCTTGCAGGGTCATTGTGAGGATTATTCTAAGCATCTGTGTGAGCCGCACAGAACTGATTGGAGTTGGGTGGCACCTAAGGCAAATAAAATGAATAAATAAGAAATCTGTTATACTAAGTTGCTCAGATCTGCTTGGGGCTGGACTCTAGCTGGGCAGGTCCTATGGAAGGGGCTGAAGCACAGTCTTGCCCAATTATTTGGAATGAGTTTGCCCTGAGGAAGTGGACAGAATCCTTGGAGCTGTGAGGTCTGCCACCTGTGTTTTAGATTCATGTCTCTCCTGGTTGGTCAAGGCCAGCTTGTAGATGGCATGTAGTTGAGTCCAAGTAGTGGTAAATGTCTCCTTGTGGGAAGGGGTAGTCCCGCCTGCTTTGAAGGAAGTGATAGTCCACGCCCTCCTTAAGAAACCATCCTTGGACCCAACCGTATTGGACAACATTTGTCTGGTTTCCAATCTTTCCTTATTAAAGAGGGTTGTGGAGAAGCTAGTAGGTGTGCAGCTTCTGGGGGCCCTGGAGAATTATCTGGACCCTTTCAGTCAGGTTTCAGGCTGGGTTATAGTACTGAAACAGTATCGCTCGCAATTGTGGATGACTTCTGGAGAGACTGAGACAATGGTATATCTATCCTTTCCCTTCTAGATCTCTCAGTGGCTTTTTATACCATTGACTGTGGTATCCTTCTGGAATGGTTTGGCAAGTTGGGAGGGGGGAAGCTATTCTGCTCACCATCACTTATGCCTTAGTCACTTCCCAATTGAACATGAGGTTGCCTTTGAAGAGCACTCAGAAGCCTCAACTAGTGCAGAATACGACAGTTCATGCAGTTCTGGGTATTTCAGAGTTTGCCTGTGCAATACCACTGCTGCATGAGCTGTGTTTGCTTCCAGCATGCTTCTGGTTGCAATTCGAGTTGTCCGTTATCAGCTTTGAAGCCCTACATGATATGGGCCAGGTTACTTGTGGAACTGTCTGTCTCTGAGGGTTTCTGCCCATTTCACCAGGTTCAACAGGGTGGGCGCACTCCAGGTTCCCCCTCTTAAACAGTACCATCTTGTGGGATCAAGGAGGCATGCCTTCTCTGTTGCAGTGCATGCCCTATGGAACAGCCTCCCCTCGGAGATTCAGATGGCCCCAACTCTCTTGGCCTTCTGGAATGCTGTTAAAACTTGACTTTCCCCCCAAGCATTAGGACCAGGATATATAGGGAGCCTAATATATGTGTATGTTTTATGGAATTGTTTTGTGGTTCCTCAGTTATGTAGTTGTTTTTTTATATTGTGGTGTTTAATGGGTTGGGTATTTTATCTTGGTTTGTATGTATTGTTCGCTGCTCAGTTATGTACTTAAGATAGGTAGCTATATAAATTTTCTAAATAAATAAATAAATAAATAAATAAGAATAAACATGTTATTTATGTTAGAAATAGTTAGCAGAATGCCAGACTATGTAAAAGACTGTAGTCTCCTTTGAGTCTAAGGCATTGACTTTTAATGAGAGAAGGTAGTAAAATATACTTATTAATATTTTATGCAAGACAAGTCTATAAACTCTTCCTGTAGATACAAAAGCTTTTTTTCTATGTAAAACGAGAAACAATGTTTCCTGTGGTTGGATCTTTGCATTCAATTCAACATTCATACAGATGGGGGTAACCATGCACACACATATATATTGCTTAATTATTTAGCAACAAATGAACAGCAGATGGCACTCTTCTGTAACCATGCAGTTATGTTGGATATTAGTATTTCAGCCAGCTTTTACATGGTTTTTATAATTCCTGAGGATGTACATTTTGAAATTACATTTTAGGATACATAATTACTAGTTTATATTTATGAAGCAGAATTATTCTTGTAATGCCAACAAAAGAACAGAATAATGCTCAGATCAGGTTGTTAGTATTTACTAAGCAGTAGTGAATTTCTCTCTCATGAGTCTAGTTAATGTGGTCAGTCACAAAGAGGAGTCTTCTCTTGAAGGCCACGTATCGCTCATCTCCGCATTAGATAAAACTATTTTATTTCTGTACTTGTTACTGATCCAGGGCAAATAGGAAGGTGGCACTGAGTTTTTAAATATAAAGAGAAAGAAGGTGAAATGAGTACGTAGCCTTCTAATAGTTTCAATATCGACCTTCTAAAAAGTAACCAGTACTCCAGATTTTTAAGCCTGGCTCTTGTAAATAGCAAATGGAGTGAAAACCTGTACCATATCACCTTCTGTTTATAAGCAGGGGCCTGGGAGACAAAATAGTGGAATAGAGGGCCAACTCAATTGTACGCACAAATGTCACGGCTTATGGATGTTGAGAGGATTCCCAGGGAGATGCCATAAATTCAAAATGCCTTGTCAATTTCTCTGGTGCCATTAGATGTTATGATAAATGGAGATCCACCTCTTACGTTATAGTAGCTGAAACTGATAGAGTCAGCATACTGCCTCCAGATCAAGATGCAAATAATGGCCAAGTATCGGAGAGAGTGCTGCCTTAATAAAAGCTCTTAAGGAGACCCATCTCAAATATAAATAACATTATATAAAATTAGGTGCAGGAATGGAAGATGCTCTTAATATTTGAAAGAACATCCCACTGCTAATGCTCTTGGGTGTTTTTCTCAATGCTGAGTGATCCCATCCACCTAAGCTGTGTTTAGTGTGAGTTTGGGCTCAGAAATAAATCACATTTCTTCAGAAAGAAGTGTGACTGATTTCTAAGTCAAATGTAAATCTGTTCCCATACCAAGCTTGAAACCTTTTCCTGACCCTTTCCTTAATTACTATATCTTTCTCTTTTCCCTCCCTGCATTCTCTGCTGCTGTGGAAAGAGAACACAAGAAGAAAAAGCGCTCTGTATAAAATATACCAGCTTCATTTCCTTTTAGATTTTTTAAAATTCATATAGAGGGATTTATAATTGCATTTTTTACACATACATGTTTTTGCACAGGATAGTTTTTAAGTTTTAGGCTGTATTCTTTTGCACATTTATCTAAATAATTCTTTAACTTACTGTTTAAATTAGATTTTTCCTTTACTGGACCTCAAGGAAGTGTTCATTAAAGAATCTTGAGAAATTAACATTGATGTCTACTTTAGTTTAAAAAAACCCTTCTTCTTTCTGATTATATCCCACTGGCCATGATTTAAGAAATAGTGTTTAAAAATGGGTGCCTGGTCTTGGTTTTTTCCCCTTTTCTCCCTATTCCTTTTTCCTTCTAGTCAAAGTTTATTTTAGTCAAAGACCAATATAGAATGAAACAATAAACAAACTGTTAAAAAGTGTAAGAGGAGGACTAGATATGAAACACAAGCTAAAGGAATAATACAGAGTATTATTGTCACTATTATTACCGGTGTAAGCTACGTCTCTAGAACTAAGAAACAATGTTATTGTCTAAATCTAAGACATGGAGCTAAAATTCCAAAATAGAGATAGGCTAAAATAAAACGACATCTCTCTATCGCTTTGTCTGTTTATTTCTCTGCTTATTCGGTGTTAGCCAGAGTTACACTATGTTGAAGGATGGGGCTTGAATCTTATCTTTCTTAGCAGCATAACAGAATTTGGCAACATCCAGAGAAGTAGAGGCCCTTTGATGGGAAACTAGAATTTATATTTAGAAAGTATAATGACTTGAGTATTTTACCAGGTGAGGGGAAGTATAATAGATTCTAATATCTGTATAAAAGCAGCAGTACAGTAAAATGTGGTCAATAGATTCTACAGCACCTGTATCACATGGACATAATCAAGCAGCTTATGGAATTATTTTGTATCAGCCTTCCTTTTTCCTTCTATATTGTGTCTCTTAGATTGTGGGCCTGTAGACAGAAACACTCTTCTTTTCACTGATTATACATCAGCCGCTCCTAAGTTTTGGGACGAAGAGCTGCATGATAATGATAATTTTCCAATACCATTTTGAGGCATCCTTGGAAAAGTGAATTCTCCCAAAAACTGCCAAAAATTTCTTTATTCTTTGCCTCAAGTCAGATAATTTAAAGCCTGCAGCCAAGCAGCTTCATAGCAGTAATACCTCTTTATGACCTTGGAAATCAAGTGGGCCAATGGATTCCTTCACATCCTTTGCATGGATTTTCAGACAGGACTAACCTAATGTTCAAAGGGACCTATTTCTGGGTATGTTTAAGATTGCAGCCAAAGAGCCATGCTACCCCCCCCCCCCATATCATTATCAGTTGTATGAATAGCTTTATGAAAATAAATTGCAGGTCACCCAGGCCTTTGGCAAGGAAGAGTGAGACCCTTTGCTTGATTTCCATCCATTCTTTCATTCTTGCCATCTTTTATCTTTCATCTCTTTTCTTCCTTTTAATTGGTTTTTTGTTTAATTGGTAATTTCTGTGTTTTGATTGTTGGGAGCCACCCAGGGTTGTTGGGAGTCAAGCAGCATACAAGTTTGATAAACAAATAAATATATGCATACATAATAGAGGAAGGAACAGGATTTATCCAAACCAGAATATTTACAATGGGGTAGGGGGATTTAACAATCTCCTTCCCCCATTGTGCTCTTGATTGGATTTCTTGTTATTTGCACTAGAAAAGAAGTTTGCACTGAAATAACTGGAAGCTATTTTTCCTATTGCAGAAGGCGATGGCAGGAGATTTCATTTGGTCCTACCCATCTCTGCAATTAACTTTTTAAAGAAAAACACAATTTACACAGTTCTTATATGCATGGCTGTTGTTTTATTCCATTTGTCTAGACTGTGGCAACTGGAAATTAACAATAAATTTGTTATACATAAATTAGACTACCGCCATCATCTTTCTTGTGTTCTCAGCTGACAGATTATTTCTACAGTTTCTTGATTACACAGCCAAATACTTATGGAGAAGATATTTAATGTCAATTTGCAAAAAGCCAAAAAGCTTTTGGAAGATATTTAAGCAATAAATCACATTGCAGTGTTACCTGCATCATGTGCTTCATGGTTATTCCTCCATAGATGCATGTCTTACACCCATCTGTATCATTATGTATCAGTATCATTATGATATTGACAGAGCTATTTGTGTGGTTTTCTGTCTACTTCAAGAATAATCGTTTTTCTTGCTATGTAACTAAACTACACTGTTAGTATTTTTTAATCTCTTTTTCCTGTATTATTATTCACAGAAATGCGTTATCTTTTTTTGAGAATTAGCAGCAACTATATACTTTTCAGGTACTTGATAAGAATTTTGTCCATTCTTTACCTATTTTCTTGACCAATATTCTTCATAGTCGAGTCCCACAGCTTCTTGAGGGCAGCGGATTGGGAGGTATTCAGCTAGACAATGGACTTCACCTACATTGTTCACAGGGTAGGTAAAGTCCTTGGTCTAATCCAGTGTTTCTCAATCTTGGGCCATTAGGAAGTCTTGGAACAATCACTGAAATTCAAGTTGTGAAGCTAAAATCAGGTTTCTTTTTCTGAAACCATATTTTGATATATGGCACATTATTTCTGTTATAGTATTGCAAAGCATTTGAAAGGGAAATGTCTTGAAGCACAGTGTATGAGCGTAGGACTCCTCACAGCATTAAAACAACAGCAGAAGTATTATCTGCGCATGGACACTGATATACTGATAACCAGTGAAAGCCTTTGAAGGATCTGTGTCAATCCTTCAGGAGGACAGGTGCTTTAATGCTTTGACCAAGGGTGCTTTTTGTGTGCAGTGTGCTTTGTGAGGCACCCTTTTAAAATACTTTGTGCAACTCTAGTTTCTACTTTATTTTGCTCCATCTCTGTAGACTTTTTGGTCACTGCAACTTATGGTTGGGGATAGAGTTGTAAAGTTCTTTGCAGACTTATTAATAAATTAAGCAACTGCTGGTTTCCTGAGACAGAGCCACCAAAGTATTTTATTGGTTTCCTGTTCATTAGATTGATTATGGACTTCTGTAAATACATTATACAAGTCTATGCAACTTGCAGATCTTTGCTTGGAAAAGTTTCCAGTTCTTGACTGTTTGAATGTGTATGCTCAATATTGTTTATATTTCTACTGCATTTTTAAATCATTGTTTTTATGGATTTTTTAACCTACTGTTGTAAGCCATCCATAGCACCAAAATGGGAGTGGGCAGCATATAAATAATTCAGATAAATAAACTATTCACTGATTGGTCATAAGTTGTGGAGATCTTATTCATTTCTTCACAAAGGTCAAACTATCTGTAATTTTAAGAGCGCCTTGTGCATAATTTACAGGTTTTAAAAATGGAAATAGCATTAAGTTGGGGGGGGTGATAATTAATGGGTTCAGAGCAGGTATGGAAAAAAAAAACCTTTCCCTGCATCCTGTAGTCCTAAGGAAAATCCTTCTTTTGCATTTGTGGGAAAGGTATTGGTGGGACTTTGTTCCAATGCAAATAGTGAGCAGTTATTCATTATTCATTACCACCATTTTATCTCTTTAGACAATTAGGGGGTCATTTAAAATTCACAGAGGCAGGGAAATTCACTGCCTGCATAACTTACAGCCACAATAGTCTGCCCTTCCTAGAGACGTATATCTGAGTAGTCTATCTTGCTTTTTTAGGCCAGCTAGATATCTAAATCAACTAACTCCACATTTAGAAGAGCTCTAACTTTAGCACATTTTCATCTACTTCCATTGGCTGTTTTTATGGAGAAATTTTTAAAAGGTCTGTAGACATTAAGACTTAGCCTTGGAGTAAAAGGACCACTGAACCTATAACCCATGTTCTGTTGTATTGCTCTTTTATGAAGATGTGGGGTTACATTTTATAACCTCTGTTTTAGTAAATTTTCCAGGCCATTCAGATCTTTTCTATAAACAATTGCTGCTGTTCAAATATAGTTCTGTTTCTTTGAGTGTGACAAAATTCTGCTTTATTGTCTGTAGAACTTGCAGTAGTTATACCTGTTTTCATTTTTGTTTCTACTTAGTATTCGTTTTGTTGTCTGTTTGTGTCACAGTGCCTGCCCTCTGGAATACTGTGCCTTCTGACAAGAGGTTAGTCCCAACCCCGTTGGCCTTTTGGAAAGCCCTTAAGAACTGGCTATTTCCCCAGGCTAAATATAGGGTTTATTCAGCCCAGATGGGCTGCTTGTGGGTTTCCTTGGATGCCATAATATGTTTGTTGCTGTCTTTGGCTATTGTTTGGTTTTTATAGTTTTAAAATGCTGTTAGCTGTGCAAAGTCATATTTGCAAGATGGGTGGCCACACACATTCATTAAATAAAAATAAATAAATACATAAAATTATTGTCACTGACCACATTAAAGTTTGTTATTGTTATTGCAGCCAGTGAAAAATCCATTCTTGTTTTCTGAAGGTTTCATTTTATTTCAGCAAAGATCTTTTTGATAAAGACAGGTTGAATATTAACCTCCCTATTTTCCTGCAATGTAGGCTACAAATCACTTCTCTTAATTAGCTTCACCATATTTGGCTCCTTAAAGTATAGGGAATGGTGATCGTAGTTTTTTGGCTTCCTTTTATTCTCCTTTATTCTAGAACTCAGCACAGCCATGTGACCTTTCTGCTAACCTATTTAATGATACTCTCTTGTACCCAGTAGATCACTCATTATGGCCAGGTGCAATCACCTGTTTTCATTGCTGAGTAGTGAACAGCAAAAAATCTCAGTCTGATTTCTCATGTTGGTTATAACTCAATCTGGCTCACTTGATCTGTTTTTATACATCATTTTGTAAATTTTAGATAGTTTTAACTTTGTTTTAGGCCACTTTGTAGAGCTTTATATAATGTTCATTTTCTTTCTTGACTGGCATCAAAATACATAAATTGGGTTTGCTCTTTTATTATATAGCTTTATAGAAAGGAAATATGAAAAATAAACTGCTGTTAACATTGTATGCTACCCATTCCAACATAATGAACTATCACACCTCCATTCCTCTTGTGAGTTGAATCACAATGATAGAGTTTCCCTGGTGATGTATTTTGTCATAATCCAAATGAGGCAGATGCTGTAACCACCAAACCAGCTGTCCTTGCAGATGCTGGAAATTTTACAACCTCAGAGACATTATACTGTGTCTTCAGGGTGAAGTATTTCCCCAAGAGATAATGCATGAAAGACCTGCAGAAGGTCACTATGCTTGGAGTTTATATTATGTTACATGTTGTATGTCAGTAGCTTAGCTTCTCTAAGAAAAAAGTAATCTCAGTGTATAAGTGATTGTCTGTTTCCAGGTTGCATATTGTTTAAGACAAGAGCATTTCAGTTTATCCAAAATTTTAGCTTCAGATCAATATCACAACTGTAAACTAGCTGGCAGGACATTAATATCAGGAGAGGAACACCTTTCATTCTTTCCCCATCTCTCAAAAGTATTAAACTTTCTCTCCTTTGGACACCACAGTGGATGTATTTTAAAATCTTTTTTTTAATTATTATTTATTTTTAAAAATGTTTGATTACAAAAAGAAGAAAAAAATACATAAAAGTGGTTTAACAAAAAAGTGAAAAAATACAACAAAGACAAAAAAAGTGTTAATATGTCAATATAACAGTAAACTATTTCAATTCTATATATGCTTATCTAATACAAATATTATTCAAGTACATAAATATTTCTAATAGATTTATGTGACTATCATGCTTTTTTAACCTACTGTATTTTGTATAAACGAGTCCCATATTTCATTATACTAGTCCATACAAAGTCTATGTCTATAGGCAATCTGCTCATAAGTGGCAAGTGCAATCAGATCTTCAATCCATTGAATAAATGGGGCCATAGATTTATCTTTCCAATGCTATAATAGTAGGTTTTTTAGTTTTAAAGGATTTAGCAAGTTGTTCTAATATCTCAGGTGTCTCAGAAGCTGAAAATGCTGTTGGTCCAAACAATGTTAACAAATGTAGCTGTAAAAATTGCTGTAGGGTTACATCTGACAGATGATATTTATCTCTTAAGACAGAGTATGTTAAAAATTCATCTTCATCATTTATCAGTTGGTCCAAAGTCAATATCCCTGCTTCCATCCAATTTTTCCATATCACGATTTTTCCCCCAATTTTTAAAATTGGGTTTCCCTATAAAGTCAATTTGGCATGGGAAAAAAGGTCAATTTTTTTTATTAGACATTATGTTTCATAGCTTTCTGACAAAATTGTTTCTAGAGATATTAGAGTTTGAGTATATTTAGATCCTAATACTGTCCATCTGACCAAAGGTGTTATATACTATGTATATTCCAAAATTGCCCAAATTGGAAAATTAACACCATTTGTTGGCTTCCAGTATTTAATACTTGACAATAGGCAAGCATGATGAAATAGTTCCAGATTCGGAAGACCAAATCCTCCGTCATTAATCGATAATTACATTTTATGTAAGGATATTTTTGGAATTGAAGAACCCCATAGACAGTTTCTAAACAAAGAATTTATTTTCTGAAAATATTTTCCAGATATAAACATTGGAATTCCTCTCAGAATAGAAATTAATCTGGGAATAATGTTCATTCTGAGAGTGTTCACCTTTCCCCAAAGGATCAGGTTTGATGGCTCCCATCTATCGATATCTGAAGAAACCTCTCTCTATATTTTATTTATATTACATGTTGCTGAGTTATATCCTTTGGTATACACATACCTAAATATTTAATAGATTCAGTATAAATATGGAATTGATATTCCTTAAATGAATCAGTAACCAAATTTTCACCTATTGGCATCAATTCTGATTTGGACCAGTTAATAGAATATCCTGCTGTTTTACTAAAGGCATCTGTCCTTTGCATCAACACTGGAATAATAATGTAAGGTTTAAAACCCATTTGTGTTCAACTGAGTTGTGTACTACTCTGCAGATCTCCCTATATTGTCTAATAGCACAAGCCAAGGGTTCCATGCAAATGTTAAGCACAAACCCTTGCCATCTTGTTACCTCAGACACTGCATGTTGCATCTCATTTACTTTCCTCTCAGGGAAAAAAAAAATTATCAGGGCATGCCTTGAGGCAACTATTTGGCTTTCCAAAGAGGCAAACTGAGTTTATGCTTTGATGTCTCTCATTCCTCCCATGACTATATCTCCTTTCATTTAGGTCAGCACATTGTAACTCTTTTTGGGGGGACTATCAATACCCCTTGAATAATCAGTGCATATCCCCAGTATCTGTAGTACAGTACTGTTTCTTTCTATCTGCATTGAGTCTGCATTCCATCTGTCCAATTCTGGAAGAATCCTTTCTCATGCATGGAGAGTAATCTCAGAGGTAGGAATTGTCTCAACAATTGTCAAAGTAGTTCACTGCAATACCCAAGCTATATTATGAGCTACTAAAACATCCCTACCTGTTGGTGGTTAGAGGGCATTCCGTTATTACAGTTGCAACTTCAGCAGCTTTTTTGAGGTGTCTCTTGAAACAGCTTTGTCAAATATTGATGTGAGCTGAGTTACCTTGTTTCATCAACCCTCAACTTTCATCAGGTGGTGAACTCATTTGGGTAGATTCATACATGACCGCTTTCAGAATCAAAGATAATTGGACCATCTTCCACAAAAATAAACATTCTTGATGATCCTAAGCTTTCTCCTACATTAAGGTGGGGTAAGGGAAGTCATTTTTATTTCTATTATTGGTAGCCAGATGGGAATCAGAAATCTTTTTTGATTTATTGCAAACATAAAAAGATAGTAATCAAGATACAAATGTATCTTCTATCTGTGACAGAGCTTTCTTTTACCAAAAGGTTTTTTATTACTGCTTCATCCCAGATTATCCTAGTGTTTTTCTTACTAATGCTGAAAGAGACAGCCAACCGAACTGAATCTGAAACTTGCAAGTAACGATTGAGATTTTCCATAGAAGTTCAACTCTAAATGGTAATATTAAAATTTACTTCCATCACTAGGGGATTTATAAATGTAAGCAAATGAAACAATTAGAATATAGCAATAATTAAAAGGACAATATACATTAACTTTCATAAGGAGAGAACAGACCACAAATATAATGGTATCAGCCATTCTAAATATTTGACAATTATATTACAAACTAAAGCACTTGGCATAGCTTGATAAGATGAACTGTGGTTAGTGGGAAGCACAACACTACATGCATATTTCAAAACCAATTCTTCCATTTTAGAATTAAACTATATAACTGAAATGGATCTTTATCTGAATAGAATTCAAGATATAAGCTTAACTGTGGAGCCTCTCTGGAGATTTCTTTAATATTTCCCTAAATTGTCTGAGAGGCTTTTTTTTCTTAAAAACATGTATTACTGATCTTTGATAATAAAAATAAATTTGATTTGACTTGATCTTAAAAACACAGATTGTATCATCCCATTTTGAAACCGGGCAGAAACAAATGAACATTGATTTCTTTTAAGTGGCCTTATTAAATCTATCCATTAGTTGATATCCCTTCCTATAACAGTACAAAAAAAGCTTTTTAGATTCCAGTGGTCTGCACATATGTATACACATATGTTGTTTGCACATATATATAAATATATGCTTACTGGTTATTGAGAAGCAGTATAGATACCTTTTCTCTTCCTATTTCTTAAGAAATGAATATTGTGGGTGTTCCAGTCAGAAAGCTGTATGTATGGCTATTTGATTTGTGTGATTTCCACTCTCTAGAAATTATGTGCAGATTGTGTGAATGAGGCATTTAAAAAATCAGGTTTTCATGAGAACATTCATACCATATGCTATCTTAGCTAAGTTCCAGGTGGGAGATCAACACACCTCTCAGTCCACTTTATTATGGTATCACAGTTAATTTTAGTGCTGGAAAAAGCGTGTGTGTATATGTGTTTAGTGGGGCAGAGTCTCTAGAGTTAAAATCCAACATTAACAATAACTGCAACAAACATTTCTGCTACCACTTTTCAGCATCCACTGGGAAACAAATATCTGAGGGAAAATTGCATGTTCATCCATTATTAATGGATTTTCATTGTAAGTATATACATTTTCTTTTAAAATATGAAGCCATGCATGAATATAAACGCCCAGCCATAACTTTAATACCTATGTTCTAGAAGGGATGCTTTGTTGATCATCCATCACATTTTTAAAAATGTCTTGTTCCCTTCCTGTTCTATTGGGGAACAATATTCACAGGGAAAGTGGACTCAGCTAATCCCATCTTAGTCTCTCAAGTTGGGCACATGCAATAACAGTGCTTTAATTAGTTCCTTTAGGGGCAGAGTATTCAGGACCCTGGACAGTTCCTAGTAAATCCTACTAGAGCTGTCTCCTTATCGTAATAGGAAGGGAGACTGACAAGATTGTTTGAAAGTTTTCCCAACTTTTACAGAAGGCAGTTTTGATTTTACACCCTGTTTTTACATTTATCAGCTTCTGTGAGGATTAGGAGATGGAGCCACAGTTGGCATGATATTCTCCTACAAGAAGTTTTCATTGGATGAAGCAGCCTTTATCAACACTTTGAGCCTTTCTGAAGGCAACAGCCTTTGAAAACCCACATACATACATACATACATACATATCGATCGCATTCTGGTTATCTATACAGAAATGCAAATATTTACCTTAAAAAGTCCAGATATTCTTGATTTAGAAGATGGGAGCACCTAAATATTGCTAAAGTTCTTGAAGATCTCTTAATATGAAAACCTAGACTTTTCTTCAAACGAATCCATGTCTTTTATTTAATTTTTTTTAATGTGCATTACCTTCCTGTTAGCCTGATCATTTTTAATACCTTATGTCGTTCAGATTCTGGTACAATGATGGCCAGTGAAATAGCCAGTATAATCAATTTCAATATAATAATAGGAGCAAGAAACAAATTCATTTTGACTTCTTGATTTCTGAGTAGGCAGGAATGCTGAAATATTGTGGTAACAATGTATTTGACCCAAGGCAATGGTCATGTGACCTGTCATTGCTGACAAAATGTGACTTGGCAGTCAACTGTGGACATTTGTGCAAGTGTGTGATTCATTGCTTTTTCCCCTTAAGTAGGTTCAACAAACCAAAACCAAAAATCCTTTTGAATTTAGTGTATCTGGTATAGATTTAACATTGTAACAAACATGTCAATGAAGTATCCATCTAGTGTTAGGCATAATTTTTCATCTACAAAAGAAAACCCATGTGGGTTTGTTATCTCTGCCATCTTTGTACCTTTTCTTTTGTGTTGTTTTCTTGGTTTAAAATGTTTAAAATGTTTTTAACAATTTGTAAACCACCCAGAGTTGCTGAGAGTCTGGTGGCATATAAGTGGCACACAATTCAATGTATTATTATTATTTAGTAGCACTTTGTAAAACTTGTCAAACCAAGTTGTAAAAACTAAGCCACACATACAAGAAAGCTATTTCTTCTTTCTTAGGACTGCCAAGGATAAGTATTTAGTAAACTGATTGATGCTTCAAAAATATGATCTTAGTTTAAATTAGTTGCAGTTACATATTTTAAAATTGGGATTTACCTTGGATAAGGTTGGGGCAGAATAAAATTTGAGCTATAGTTTTAAATGAAACCATTCAGTTTGCAATTCTTGGACAACTATGCATTGGGCACATTTCCACATTTTGTGATCTAGTATTTAGTTATATATAAAATGTGTATATTAAGGAAAGTTGCTTTTTTCATGGTTTAAGATGTGACACACTGATGCAGAAATCAGATACAGCATATTTTTGATATCGGTCAATAGGCTAATCTAAAATTGGCTTTGGGATTAATATTTTAAAGTTTTTACTTAAATATCATATCAAAAGCTGCATTCAGATAAAGATATTTTTATACAGGAAAAAAAATGGAGTTGTCCCTCTAGCTCTGCGCCCAACATGACATGGTTCCTCTTGTCCAGTTGCTTCTCCCAGCCCGAATCTCTCCCCAGTGATCTCTCAGTGGAAGAATACAGTGGCTTTATAGGGCTATAGAAGACCCAGAATCAAGAGTAGTCTATAGTCCTCTTAATGCACTACAGAGTCATTATGTGACTATTAATTTGTTTCTCTTATATTTTTGAGAGCAATATGATTTCTTTTACATCATTTTATTTTACGGTGCATTTGTTTTGCTTCAATATACTTACTGCTATAGCCCAAAGGTTCATTCATTTATTCTGCCCCTGGTACAGACTAATTTACAATATTTGAAGTAACATCTTGGATTTTAAATATTTCATGCTCTATATTAGAGCTAGGTAGTGACCCCTTGGGTTCTGTAATTAAATCAATCAACTTGTTTTTGTAAAGTTACTTTTTCCCTCGAATGAATGTGTATCAAAGCCTCTTAGACTTCTTGCCCAACCCATGATTTTGTCTGTTCAGATCACATTTTTCAGATTGCTCTTGGCAAATAGAATTTCTGTCATCCTAACAAATACTTACATTAGCAATCCTTACCTCTTGAATTGCTTTTATACAGAACATTGCACAATTTTCAGCTGTGGTTCTCTCATTATCACCACTCACTGGTCCACCACATGCAGCTATCACAAATCTGTGGGCTCCTATTTTCATATGCACTCTCAGCAACCTAGATTACATCAATTTATACTTTCTGACCTACATTTTAGCCCTTTCAATTCAAAAGAATATACTGTATTTTTCCGACAATAAGACGCCCCCATGTACAAGTCGACCCCAACTTTTCCAGCCCAAAATTAAAAAATCAATATTTTAAAGATAGTGCAGAACACATTTTTATTTAGTAATTAGTTAACATTGACCTGATAAACTAGGTGGGAGGAGCTCCAAACCGTCTCTCTGCAGCTCTATTTCCAGGCTCTTTTGCTTAACTGATTACATTCAAGCACGAGTGAAACTGCCGATAGCTTGTCTCTGCAATCAGCCTTCCTCTAATTGGTTTGTTCAGCATCAGCTGATGTCAGTTACATCAGGCTCGTGATTGGAGGAAGTCTGTTTGGGAGACAAGCTATTTCACTCGTAATTGGAGGCTAGCAATAGGAGGAAGCCTCTCTGCAGAAACAAAGTATGGGCAGTTTGGAAGCGCGCGATTCTCGGCTGACTTCCTTGAATAAGACGCCCTTCAGTTTTTAGGGTAAGGATTTTAGAAAAAAGTATCGTCTTATAGTCGGAAAAATACGGTACCTTCACTTCTATGCAAGTATTCATCAACTGTACACCAGGTGTGTTATTTCCTTATCCTTTGTTTTTGTTTCATAAACATGCAATTAATTCATGGATCTTTACCGTATACTCCTTTTATATTTCAAGTTGCAATCTTCCATATGTCATGAGCATCAGCAAATGGGCCATTAATATTGACCTCTACTGCTTATTAGGAGTTAGACAGCAGACGCTTTCTGTCATAGTGCCAGTAGCTGTGGGGGATTCTCAGAGAAAGAATGCAGACACTGTAAACATTCACATTCTTTCAGGAAACACTTTCAGGAAGTGTGATAAAATATAGCCAAAATATCTCTAATGGAGGGAAGTGTAGAAAAAGAGTATGAGAGAGTTGAAGCAGGAGTGCATATAAGTTCTGTACCATCTCTCCTGGCTGCTTAGAGATGGGCAATTTATTGTAATGGCTTCATTTCCTGATTTACAGTAAAGGTTAGTTTGTAGCCAAGTTTGGCCATGTTTCTGAGCAGTTTACCATCTAGTTCCTGTCTGTCTTTGGCAGAGTGAAAATTTCACATAATATTTTTTATTAAGATAAAGAGCAAATTGCATTACCTGCCTTAGATGTATCCAAGCCCCACGTAGCATTCCCTGCTCAATGGAAAGCTACCCCAAGCACACTCATGTATTCAGTGCAAACTAGGATTTCTAGAAACTATTTTGCAAGCCAACAACAATTGTTGTTGCCTTAACAATTTCAAGCACGGATTTTGAAGGGAAGAAGAGTCTGCTGCAAGGAGGAAAAAGTTGAAAAGCCTCTATCCATTCAAGAACATTGCACACAGCACTTTGGAATTGTAGTGTTGTAAGCATTTCTACAGGAAAAATATACAGTTCAGAAGATTTTCTTCCTACTAGTTCATCTACATTTTATTGCTTTGTTTAGGATGTGAAAAATACTTCAATTTCAAAAGATTCAACCCTCAAAATTGTCCTTTCAAGTGTGAAACAAAAAGCATGTGTTTTGACAGATTTATTTTGAGGTTATGTCCTGAAAGTGGTACAAAACTTGGTTGTTTCAAGAGGCATCATTTTGAGTGTTAACAGCTGTTTGAAGCAAAACAATTGGATTGTCATATTATGCTTGTGATAGCCCATTTTCTTCCACACTTTTTCCAGCCTGTCCAGTATATTAGAAAGAACTAATCATGCTCACACTGCTATTGGTTTAGACTGGATGGGGTGATGTGGGAATGGAGAATGGAGAGGAAGGAAGTAGTTAAGCACATAGCCAGATGGAAGATGACTGCTTGCAATTTTATGCCTGCCAACCTGCCTGGTAAATTACTGTTTCTTTTTTCTTTTTTAATTCACATGTGGGAGTTAAGAGTTCATGAACGTGGTTCATCTTTATGAATGCTGTGTTGCACTTTATTTGCAGGCAGGCAATGCAGAGGTGTGTTTATGCATGTGCACACATGCATCAATCTGCTTTACACCCACGTGCTGCTGAAGTGATAGAAATATGGAAGTCTTAGTTTGATTGGCTTGTGTCTAAGCAGATGCAGACACAAAACAAAGTAATGACAAACCTGAGAGTCTTTATTGCCATGTTATAAATCTTTTGACAGTAGCTAATGATAAGGCAAGTATTTAGACCAGTGTTTCTCAACCTTGGCAACTTTAAGACCTGGAGACTGGGTCTTAAACCCAAGCTGGCTGGGGACCAAGCTGGCTGGGGAATTCTGGGAATTGAAGTCTACAGGTCTTAAAGTTGCCAAGGCTGAGAAACACTGATTTAGACAGAGAGCAATTAAGGCTTGGTGAGCTCAGTGTTTAGCTGCTTTCTATTTGAGTAGTTCACAAGCTGCTTGCAGGCAGTATTCAGACACAAAGATATGGGAATAGTCCAAAGCAGGTAGCCAGATGTGGGGCAAGATGCAAGAGTAGGATGTCACAGGAACATATATCTGAAGGAGAAAAGTTGTTTGCAATGAAGAGGAAAGAGCTTGGAGGTGGCTCTTTTACCACCCCACTTGCTGGATTGACTTAACAAGAGGAGTTGCCACCTGCTTTTCTTAAGAAGATGAGCTGACTGCCTCTTCTTTGCCCTTGGAGGCACAGGCATGTTTTTGGGCTAAGTACCCAAAAGCCCAAATTTTCTGAGTTCTGAGTGGTCAAGCCCCTCATTTTCTGAGTTAGCACCCAACTTGCATTATGTCTAGGAGCAGCCTCAACTGTCTGATTGCCTGCCAGTGATTCAGATTGCCAGTCTGGTCTGCCTCTTCACCCTCTGACTTAGAGGAGTCAAAGCTTATGCTGAAACCCATAACCCACTGCATCTGCAAGCAGGCTGCATATGAATATTACTGTGTGTAGAAAATTGGGCCAGGAGATGATTAAAAAAAAAATAGAACATTCAAAAAATCTCATAGGGAAGAAGTGCTAATTAAATGAATTAAGAAGTTCTTTTGTTCTATTTTTTTTTCTATGGAGAGGGTAGGCTTTTCTGATAACCAATTTTAATCTTAACATATTTGTTTTTTTTCCCAATGAGTACAAGCATAGCTATGTTCCCATTGTTTCCTATGGAGATTTCTTTTAATATTTTCAAAAATGTTTTAAAAATAACTGTCTTGGTCATTTTTTCTGCAAATGGGTGGGCAATAGTATTCAGCATGTATTACCATACTACCTGTTCTTGTGACCCTGAGGGAGTCTTCATCAACAAGGGAGTCTTCATCAACCAGTTATAAAACAGAAAAGGGTAAGTTTATATAGCTTAAGAAAAAAAAATCTAATCATATTAGATCTATTAGACTGTGTGAACATAGTATGCGGGAGCAAGATGGATAAATCTGAAGGTTGCAAAAATATCTTTTAGTTTATAAAATTATATGTTCATGCATCAAACAAACTGGGTATTGATGATTTAATGTGTTTTGTGTTAACTGAAGTAATAAAGTGTTATGATTTCATTGGAGGAAGAGTCTGTGGAAAAGGAAGTTTGGTCAGGTGATCCTGTAGAATTCTCTATATCAGATGAGCCAGGCCCTAATGGAGAACCTGGACTATAATCAGTGCCTGTTAGCATGGGACCCTTTATCTAATACTTGGATCCAGACTCATAGGTCCAACACCCATATATTAGAAAACCCATGCTGCTAAATCAAATATTAGAAAACATTAATATGCTTGTTACACTTGTTGAGTATACAAAAAAAATCAGCTTTTCATATCACTGAATTCCACCGCAATATTATTAATGCTTCCAATTTATATAGTATTTTAGATGGCTTGAGTCTTCCTTATATATGCTCTCTAAATGCAGAGATGGGTACATGTTGATCATTCACACTTTTATTATTATTTGATTGATTGATTTATATCCCCCCTTTCCTTCATAAGTTCAAAGGAGTGTACATGGGATCTGCCTTCACTTTTTCTCTACATTAGCAACCCCTAAGGTAAGTTGGGCTAAGAGAGACTGGCTGGCCCAAAGTCGCTAACTGAGTTTCCATGGCTGTGGGTGTCAAGAACCATACTGACTCTCTAAACATTTAGAATACATTTTCTCATACATTTAGAAGAATGAAAAAACAGGGCTTCATATGTTTATAGTTAAAAATTGGTAAACTCTTCCATCAAGAACTCTGATGAGTAAAAACTCTAATGGAAGATACGAATTAGTATATATTTGTTATAATCCTTGCAAGAATCCTGTAAAATCAGCATTATTAACTTAAAATTAAAAATGTGGAGAAACACACTTGAAGATAACAACTAAGATAAAAATTGAATTGTGCGCTTTCAGGTTTAAAAGTTAGTCTCCTGTTGATGATGCGATATTGGAAATGTGTATTAGGGTGTTCATTCTAAAAGAAGAAAATCTAATATTACAGATTAAAGCAGTATTTCAGACTTTCAGCACTGCAGACTGTGCCTATTTCTTGTTTTAACTCTAAATGCATATGCGAATAATTTATGCAGAGCATATAAATAATTACTACCAATAACAGAGAAAATGGTTTAGCAGTTTACATATGGAAATTGAATCTTTTATTACAGAACTTAAATTGGTTTCTTTTCCTAATTCAGTCATCTTCCACTCCCTCTTGAAAGCAAAGCACTGTGATCCTCATCATTTATTTATTGCAGAAAGAACTTGTCTGCTGTATTGTTCTTTGAATTTCTTTGTGCCATTAGCTTAAAATTTTTATAAGCAACATTGCAGGTGATCAGATGAAAATAAAGCAGAACTTCTCTTTCAGAAAAAGACTGATTTTGATCTGTGAGGCATTTATAACCCTGCCAGATGAAATTCCATTTAGCTACTTCCATTTTCATCTATTTTTAAGATCCAAAGCAGCTGTGACTGAATGCAGGGAGAGCAGCCATATTTCTGGGTTGGCCAACTATAAAATGGGATGTGCCAATCAAGTATAAATCCTCATATTTCTCTAAACTCAAACTTTTAATATACCAGAATCAACCTGGAAGTGAGAAGAGGGGCTGGGCTGGGCTGGGCTGGGCTGGGCTGGGCTGGGCTGGGCTGGGCTGGGCTGGGCCGGGCTGGGCTGGAGAGAAAATTAATGAGAAAAAAGAGTAACTGGAAATGGGCAAGCAATAGGGCCAGGGATGGAATTTCCTGAAACCCTCATATGAACATGCCCTATGGGAAAAAAAATAAAAGGATAACTTCTCAGTGAGATTTGCTTTGGCCTACATCTATGCATATTTCTGTATAAGATTTTCAGCAAACAAATAGAAACAAAATAAGAATTGTTTTACATACTATGAATTTTCTAGCTATATATATTATTTTTCATGGAATTTGTGTCTAACTTTCAGTAATATTTGAGTTGTATGTTTTCCAGAAAAATATTTGTTAATTAAAAGTAATGTTTGTTAAATTAAATCATATTTAGTAATGGAAACATGTTTTCAACTTTAAACTGATAGTATTTGATATCCAGAAAGTATAGCAAACCAATTGATTATATCTAATTACCTCTTACCTTCTGTGTAGACTATATAGGTAATCCTTAACTTCGGACCATTTGTTTAACAACTGTTTGAAGTTATGACAGTGCTGAAAAAAGTGACTTATGACCAGCCCTCACACTTACGATCGATGCAGCATCCCCATGGTCATATAATCAGAATTCAGGTGCTTGGCAACCGGCATGTATTTACGATGGTTGCAGCATCCTGGGGTCATGTGATCACCATTTGCAACCTTTCCAGCTGGCTTCCTATGGGCAAAATCAGTGTCAGGCCCAGCCCAAGAACAACAATGAAACAGTCCAGTCCAGTCCAGTCCAGTTCCTTTATTAGCTTACACCTTAAAGACAGAATCTTGCCAAAATGAATCTATGCTATAGCCACTAGTGGATATAACCTGTGAGATTCTAGGCAGTTGCTATCCTGAACCTCTTCCGCTTCCCACACTCCTGTTGTGGACTCAGCTGCCTCTTCCCTCCTCCTCTCTCCTAGAATGCACCCCCTCCTTCCTGATAGCCTTGATCTCCCACATCACTCTCCTCCTTGTAGATACATTCCATCACGTCAATGGAGAACCATGTGATTCACTTAACAACCACATGATTCACTTAACAATCATGTGATTCACTTAACTACCATGGTGATTCATTTAATGACTGCCACAAAAAAATGTAAAATCAGGTGCAGTCCGCTTAACAACAAATTTTCTGGTCTCTATTGTGGTTGCAAGTCGAGGGCTACCTGTAGTTTGATTTAAGAAGTGCTGGGCATGGAATTAGAATTATGCATATATTCTTTTCCAATTCTACCTATTCAGTATTTAGTTCATTGCTAAATACGCAATGTATAAAATAAAGAAAAAAGAAATAAATAATGGAATTAAACAACTTATTTCTAACCTAGAACCAAAGACAAACGTTAAAAGGGGACAGAGATATTTACCAAAACTTGGGTATCTTCAAGATTGCAAATCAAGTCTATGCTACTGAAGATGCTCAATCTTTGGTTCGATAGGAGATAAGAAGAATGAAGTTTAGACTCTGCTGGAAAATACTTTAAAAGTGTCCCTTTATAAAATGAGCAAAACAGGAGAACCTAATTCACCATTTTCATCTCACTCGTACCACCAGGGCAGAGCTGTTGCTCAAACAGTATCTTCTGGTATCTGCCGATCATAAGCACTGAGGGGAAAACATGAAACTGAGCAAACATAAAAGCCCTACAATATTTCAGCGCTGGGATATGGGAAAGATAGATGGCAGAGGCAAAGCTGTAAATCAGTCTTGCATACAAATGATTGAGACTGAGCACCTATTCTTTTGAAAATCTGAGTCCCAGATACATTGCCTGACCATTCTTTTAGCATTTCCACATTAGTAAAAAATCCTGTGAAGAAATAACAGAGTAGGAATTTTTTCTCTAGGGTTCTCTTCCATCTAGATTGAAATTTGTCTTCTAAATTATAGCCAAACCACCAAAGATTGGAAAGTAACCAGATCCGTCCTTCCACTAATCTTGTCCTCAAGCGTAGTATTGTGTTTAATGCATATTTATTTATTATTGAATGTATACGCCACTTTTCTATTAGAAAACAACCAAGGTGGCTCACAACAATTTTAAAAAATAAGGTCTGGGAATTACAAAAAAAGAACTCAGGAATTAATAGTGAACCACCTGCAGTTACCCATCTTCTCTGTAGGATCATATTTGGACTCCATACAACAGCTAGGGAACATCTTTGCCTTTGAATACTTTACTTTCTTTTCCACGTGAGTTTTTAAAAAATGCCCAGATACCACTTAGCTCTCTGGATAAATTGAACATAAATCTCTGTGATGCATTTAATATGTGACTCATAATATTTCTCTTCTCCCAAGTTCTCTTAATATGTCACATAATTAAACAAATATCCATTCTGAATAACTAAGATATACATTTAAATACAAATGAAGAATTTTTAACCTAATCCACATATACTTAGAAGATAACAGAACTTCTCAAAACATATGGTACCTCCTACGCCACAAAAAAACGACAGTAACATTTGGATTTGTTAGAATGTCTGTCATAAAATTGTAAACTTTATTATTCCGTGCGTTCTATTACATAAAAATGGTGAACCTGGGTAGGAAAAATGGAAAGTCAATAAAAGACATAAGTTGCTAGGAGACTATAGACATTTTAATAAACTGATTTAATTCAACCTTTCCTGTTTATATTTAGGCCTCTGAGGAAAGGAAAAGTTGGTTATCCAAACTAGGCTGATGATGACTTCTTTTTGGTTACTTGTGGTAAGAATTGTTCTGTACGATTGATCTGAATGCTCTTTACACAACGTTTTTTTGTATGAAAAGCAGGCTGGTAGAGGGAAGGCTGGTTTCCTGAAAGGTCTCTAAAACCCAGTAGCATGCTTGTTTGCAGTTTTGGGCAGCACAAGTTGGTTGCTAATTTTTCTCCTTTAGATTTTAAAACTGGTCTTCTTGCTCATAACATGATTATTCTGGCAATATGACAACTTTTTGCATCTTGGAGAGTGAGCGTGTCTTTATTATGTATTAAATGGCAGTCACCACTATCACCATGAGAAGGCCGAAGGTGGATAGCTTCTCTTCTTTGCCAGCGATCTCCGTACGATGGAAAGTGGGTTCCCCTGAAAGGAATGTTGCTGGAGGTCCCTTAAAGCCTTTGACTTTTTTAACCTCTGAAGTATTAAGATGGGAAATTGTCAGCCCTGCAAAGTAGCCAAAAAACAAGCAGAGCAGAGATTCCAGGTATGCTTTTTATTGCAGTATGGTCCAAGTTTCTCTCAATCCCATCTTGATTTTCTTTCTTATGCTCTCCTCTTTCTCAGGACTGAGTAATCTTTTCTCAAACTCCGTAATACTTCACTCATTCCTTCTCTGTTCTCAAGGTTAGATCTACATTCCTTGATAGAAATGTCCCTTCTTAGCTTTAAATTAAAAACAGCTTTACAGATACTAGAGATAGATTGCACTGTTACCATTATCCAAAAAACGTTGAGAACATCCATTTATAGCAATTCCTTATTTTGAGTCAAATATTTTGAAATTTTGGCATGTTGAGTCTTGGATGAAAGCCTATGAAGTATGAAGAAATCCTAGACTGGGAAGTAAAAAAATAAATCCCAGAAGGAGGTGGCCATGCCAAATCGCTTCCATATTGTTGTCAAGAAAATGACTTGGATTTTTGGATTTGAGTCTCCTTAATTCCACAGTTAACATACCTGAAAAAGGAAGATAGTCTTCCTTGCAGTCCTTTTTTGGAGTAAAAGGAAAAAAATGGAAAAAAGGGGCTAAAGGAGATGGGAACCTTCTAAGTGATAAACTATTTGTATAGAGCCTGTACATTAAAATGTTATTTGTATTTGTATATGTATAAAATGCTAAAAATGTTGACGGGTAGGTGATTCTGAGCTTAAAAGAATAATCAAACATTCTTAAAACTTCCAGCTATCTTTCCATGCAAATACCTCCTCTCTGAATTGCTTTATTCCCCACCCCCTCCCTCCCCCTGCAAAAGATTTAAGATGAATGATTGCAGCTTCCTTGAAGCAAGTGCTACCCAGAATTTTAGAAAGTACTTGGAAGATTTATTGAACCAACCTCAGTATGCAATATCTGTGTGTGTTTCAGGCTGTAAAGTTCTTCTTCAGGGGAAAATTATTTGTCAAGTGTGGCTATATAAAACATTCATTAGACATAAATGCCTTAAATTTCCTGGAGTAGTCAATGCACATGGTGAAAGTAATCTCAGGGTACTGAATGAATGACCTTTTTTTTGTTTTGGTGGGGAAGGGATTCTTGGATGTTGGTGCATTCCATATCACTAAGCCAATGACAAAAGGAAATGCAAATACTACATTACAGTGAGTACAAATTCGAGTTATTAATAGTGAGTAAAGCAATTGATCTCAATGACTTCTAGTATTTCTCCTCCTTTAGAAATGAAAAAAAAATGCTTCTAGTGGAAATGGTCTGAAATAGTATGTTCTTGTAACTTTTAAAATGTAAAATGATGTACTACTTTCCTTCTAGTTGATCTTATAATCAAAATCTAGGGAAAACTGTGACAAGCTGGCTGAGTGACTTTGGGCCAGTCACTCTCTCTCAGCCAAACTCACCTCACAGGGTTGTTGTTGCGGGGAGAATAGGAGGAGGAAGGAGTATTAAGTATGTTCGCTGCTAAAATCTAATAGTATGCTTCTCCTCTTCATCTCTCCTCCTTTAATGTCTACTATTTTATTTGTTAGATTTATATCCCACCTTTCTTCCAGGAACTCAAACTGGCATATGTAGTATTACCATTTTTCTTCATTGTCATTGTGCATCATGTCTATGAGTGATGAGCCTGCATGTAAATGATCATTGAATTCTTACTAATCAGTCCCACGGCAGTTTCAAGAGTGCTTGTCTGGTGTCATTATTAATGAGTTTCAGACACCATGGGAAAAAAATACAGACATACAAAGGGCATAAGCACATGGTTTAATTGCTGCTTTGTTTGTAGCTTTATTTATTGTGTCATAATTTTGTTTTAATGTCTTTGTAAGCCACTTTATACAAGTAAAGAGCTGTAGTTCAGTTATAAAGTATATGCCTTTTGCATTGATTCATTTAATCAGTATTTTGTATTTTATGTCAATTTTATAAGCAACCTCAGGACTCTATATTATTATACAGACATGGAAAAAACAGTAATAATAACACCAATGACAATGTTTGTCAGTCATTACCGTTTCTGTGTGAAGCCTGGAAAACTCTCATCAAGACAGGCAACTCTGGTTTTGACTTGGTATAAAGCAACGTCTTATGTTTGTCTTGAATACTTTTTAAGGTAGGAAATACATTTCCTAAATAAATGGAACTTCACTGCCACAGTGCTTAAGACAGTTTTTTTTCTTTTTGATATGTAGATGTATTCCCAGCAAAAAATGGATCAGTAGGGACGCAAAATGGTTAATGACTTTGTCATAAATGTACTTGTTTTCTTTGGTTACAGAAACTATTGCTATGAAAAATAACTAGCAAAATAGAGATATGTATCCATCTCTGAAATAATTGACGGTCAGATCTTCATTGGCCACAAGATTTCTGTGGTACGGTAATGCTTGCTTACTGAAATTTAACTGAGTAGTACGCTTATATTTGTAAATTTATTAGCGTTATTTAGACTTCTTGGAAAATGAAGTGTCAAGCAGCCATCTTTAGTTTTCAAAAAGCATTGTGTTGTAATCCCTACAGCTTAGCTAATTCTTTATATCAATATAAGATTATTTCCCCTTCATCAGAATTTTTCTCATATAAGCCTACCATTTGTGGGAGATTAGATTTAAAATTTAAATGTAGCAGCTGTTATTGACTAAATTTCTAAAAGTGCAGCATTCTTGTTTAAACTTTTATATGGATTAACAATATCTGATCAATTACCAACATCATTTACTGTATTCTATAACTGATTGCATATTAGTCCCACTCCAGAGTCTCTGAGTAGATTATAATGTATATGCATGGCCCAGTATAATATTTTGACATCCCCCTTTCTAGAAAACAGATTTAATAACATGCTGCATAGGGGAGACTCTGCTTCTGCCTATTCAGAGAAACAGCCTTTCAGGTACTTTTCTGACACCCCTTCTCCACAGTGTGGTGAGTTGATCTAATAAGTCCTGTCCTACCCTGTCCCCCTGCTAGCTCAGGGACAATATGTTTCCTGATATTTCCAGGGTAGACATCAAATTTACTGGAATTACTGTTGGTACCAAATGCTTCTCAGATGCTTTTATATAAACAGTTTTGTAAATTTTGATATACAAAATAAGTTTTATTGTTCTTTAGTATGTTTGTTTTTGACTTTGACCATATACATGCTCAACGCTCAACCTATACAAATCAATTGGTGTTATGTCACTAAAGTCAAGGGACAATGTCTGTGATATTTTATATAGTTAAGAAGGTGAAGTATGCTTCAAGTTGAGATTGACTCTTGGTGTCTTCATGGACACATCCATGTAGGGTTTTTTTTTTTTTTTTTTTTTTTCAGAAGGGGCTTAGTATTGCCATCTTTCAGAATTTTTTTTTTAATTCCCAGTCTAGCCTACACAGTCTTTACTATTCCTGGATATCTCCTACTCAAGCACTAAAGTGGCCCCTGCACTCTGGAACAAGATTCCCCTGGAGATAGGTATGGCTTCCACTCTTCAAATGGCCCAGAAGTCTCTTAGGAGCTGGCTTTCTTCATAGGCCTGGGATTAGGGTGTTTGTGGAGCACCTGTCCATTTTTTTCTGGATGTCATTTATGCAGTAGTTTGTCTGGGTGGTCATCTCTCTTTTAAATTATATATTCTTTTAAATATTGCAAACTACCTAGAGTCTTTTTAGAGTTGGGCATCCTCAAAATCCAATAAATAAATAAAGTTAACTTTCAAGACCAGAGGAGATAGACTAGGTGGTACAGTTCGATGGGAATTTACTTAGTAACTTACAAATTTGTGTTTTAGCATGTTGTAATCTCACCCATAGGTTTACTTATTAAATTACACTATGTTTGATTTCAACTTAATAAATCAAACTACTGCTTCCCTTTAACAAAGCAGCCGCACCACAGGGTAGTGGTAACATGTAGACATTGGGGGGAGATGGGCAGGGCTAAATTGAATAAATAAATAAATAAATAATTGAATGAACAGTTTACATGGGTGTAGCTGGGCATTTTTGACAGCTGTGCTACCTTGAAGAGTTTGAATATAATGCTTACCTTCCACATGTTTTGCTGCTGTATATGTCAGAGCGGCTTGTGTGGAACAGCCACCAGGAGTGACTTATATGAAATCTGTTTTCAAGTAGCTGTAATATTATTGATTGGACCATATATTTAGAACTTTCTGACTATAGGAGAAATCGGTCAGTGAGAAAGATGACCTTTGAAATGGTGGAATTGATTTTTTAAAAAGGAGACAATTGGATGAATGACTGTTAGGAATCACTTGTAACCTATAAATCCTTCCAATGCATAAAGGTTGGATCAGGGGGCTCAGAGGTCACTATTGCATTACTATGCTTCGTGAGTTTAGGGTAACAGTAATGCAATAGATATGATAGATATGATGCAAAGAATCCAGCTGTCTGACTGAGGCTGTCAGTGTGAACTAAGGATAGTTACTTTTAATGTATAGTTAGACCTCCCTTTGCCTTTCTGGTATGTAAGCTGACATTGCTTTTTAAATATGATTGCTTTTCCCTTGGACCTCTAAGGATAAGAGAAGTCTGAAATCAGTGTGTAGTGTACTGGTAAAGACTGGGTCTGGAGAGGCCCATATTCAGGTATATCCTCAGACCTGGAACCTGCCTGGGTGAATTTGGGCCAGTCGTTGACTCTCAATCCAACCGATCTGAGAGGGTTATAGTTCTGAGGATGAAGTTAGGGGAGATCTCCATATAAGTCACTTTGATCTCCTGGCGAAAGATGGGATGTAAATTTGACAAATCTGACAATGCTATTGAGTAACTAGTAGAAAAATCTAGAGATTTAAACAATTAATAAAGGACTTCCAGTGAGTTCATAAATGTCAGACCTTTGTTTTATTAGAAAAGTTTGGATATCTACACTGTGCTAAGAGTATGCATGTAGGCTTGTCATTTTTATCACTAAGACAGACATGCTTGTTTGAGCTTATTAGGAATAAAATCCTTCAGTTTATCATCATCACTGTGCAGCAATAACTGGGAGAGGCTTTATGACTGCAGGCTATTTTTGCTTTCAAAAACCTTCCTTTTTCTTTTTTTAACTTGAGTCTTATAGTTCCCTTAAAATTCTTGATGTTCTTTATGTGATTGAAATATAACATTTCAAGATAACCCACTTTTAAGACAAATTATGGGCTACAAATCGAAAGCACATGGATTCTGCAAGGCTACAAACTTCTGTAAGGCTACAAAGGTACTGAACTCTGATTCTTCTTGGAATATGACACTTGCTTCCATCATTTTGGGGGAAAAAAATGAAATGGGACTGCAGGAAATATGGAATTACTATGAACCCTTTTATGAAGGGGATTTCAGACTTTGTAGTACAGTAACCACCTAAAGTAACAATCGTCGTGACTCTTCCCATGATAATGATGCTGATCATGATGACATCAACAGCAGCAATAATAATAGTATCAGCACTTGCTGGAACAATTGTGTGTGGTTTTTTGCACTGTACTCTAGAAGATCAAGATGCCAATTCCCATCACTCCAGTCAGCTGGCCTGGGATGATGGGATCGAATTCCCCCAGCACCTGGAAGCAAGCCAGCTGGGAGGAAAGCTCCTGCTGAAACCTTAATCCAGGGAGGTCATCCAGCTTCTGATGGCATGGCAGTTGGTGCGACTCCTCACAAAAAGCAGCATTCTTCACTTCCCTACATGCTACTGAATGAAGATGCCTCCAACATGCTTTTGACAACTTTAGGATTCCGTTAATGAGCAATTTCAAACAAGGAAGGGGAAAGCATAGTGGAGGGAAAGAAGAGAAGGAAGGAGTGAGGAACAGAAGTTAAAGTAAGAAAGGGAAAGTGGCCTATGGCAAACAGGGCATCTCTAGTGGCTGGGAAGCTGCCACTTGCTTTCCTGCGAGGCTTTCTGGCTTCTCTGATTGGTCCTAGTAGATTCAAGCCATGGTGACCCAATGGCTATAGTAAGCCTTCTGGAATGGAACAAATCTTAGAATGGCCTTTCTAATCTCTGGGGCAATCGTGGGAGCCTCCCATAGAGGAAAGTAAAAAGATTTCCTAAAACAGGGATTGGATGTCCTTTGCCACAGGAGGAAGGTGGCTCTGTTTGCTTTAGGATCCTCAGAGTGCCTGAATAAGTGCACATGGCCAGCTAGATAACTATAAGAAACTGTTCTAGCAGGGAGTGAGTACAATAACACTCACTGTGCTTGCCTATCTGATGTCAGTATGGTAGACTGATATCTTACCAATAATAATATTGTATAAGATAATTTATGAGGTAATTGACATTATACACATACAACCTTCTGGTGTCTCTAGCTCCTTCTCCTCCTGAACTGGAGGTAATTTTCACCAGTCATTGTATCTACTGGCTACTGATACTCCATGAATTAGTCTTAAGCCTTCCCATATGATGACAGCACCACCTAGTCTGTTAGCAACTTTCATAATTTAATACATACTGTGTGAAGTACTTCCTTTTTTCTGTCCTGAATTACTTGTATTTCAAAAGATTTGATGATGGTAGTGTTGGTGTTGGTGAACAGCTTATCTTACAAAAGAGGGTTGCAAAATCATTTATGGTATTTAGCTATGTTTTAAATTAGGCTTAAGCTAGGGATTTTTTTTTTTTTTTTGGTAAAAGCTGATTTGATTTTGTTAGAAATTCCATCCTTATCTTCAAGAATGCCTGTGAAATGAGGTGCATGGAAGTAGAAAACATCAAGAATTTTTCAGGCTTTGAAGGGGGTTTCAAGGGGTTTCAAGGTTTCATAGGTCATGTCTTTTTTTAAGTTTGGAAACTAGGACAAAGATTTTTAAATAAGTAACTTAAATCAACAGAGGCATGTTTAGTTCTAATTTCCTTTGATAATTGCTTTAAGCCTCCTTGAACTCATAAGAATATGGATCTCTATATTGTAATATTTGTTCACATAATGACTGAAGTGCATCAGTGCCCAGTGTGCAATTCTGTTATTTAAAAACAGCTGCCAAGCTTTCTTCTTGCTGCTCCAATTAACACATTCAGTGCATGCTTGCCATTGAGTGGTCTGTGTATATGGACTAAACCACTTTGTTATTGGTTCAGATTGCATTGTTTTGTAACAGGAATGAGGTTTGCATTGTTTATTCTGTAAATCAAGCCAGCAAAAGAAGAAAGTGAACAAAAATAAATGGAATCTTAAGTGATTAAAGGTTTTATGACTGTAAATAACAAGATAGTAATTATTAGGTTGGAGAAATGTGTTTTCAGATGTGGTTCAGTCCATTGAGTAGCGTTTATCTCCTCCCTGCTGGCCTCTCTTCAAATGATGGAGACACAGAATAGTGAAATTCTAGTGCTAGGATTCCTCTTGCTGTCAGATCCATTGTTAACTTTATTTTATTTATTAAAGTGTCCTTGCCATGAAGATCCTATCTTTTTAGCTTACCATTTCTTCTTTTTAAGTATTTGCTTTAAGGTGTAGAAATGCTACCTTTGATTCTTTTCATTCAGAGTCAGATGAAGGTAAAGCAGCGTCCTTTTATTGTCAGAGCTGAGGCTGCTTTTTGAGGGGTGTCAAGCTGGCTGGTCAAAGGGGCCGATTCACTCTCGTGGCTGCTCATTCATTTGCCATCAGCTGTTTGTGAAGTGCCGCTCTGGGCAATAGCAAGAAAAGATACACGGACCAGAGCCTGTGGGCTGGTGAATGAGATGGAGCGTTTCTTGGGGTTGGTCAAGCAGATAAGGAGATCCAGGAGAAGAAAAGGCAAAAAGTACCGTCCGGAGGAGGATTATCATGAGGGCTATGAGGATGTATATTATTATGCCTCAGAGCACTTTCCAAGTAAGGACTGTATAAATGTTCTTCTTCTGTTACTATGACAAAGGTTTACTGTTGCTTTAGGCTTCAAAAAAGGCATTGCAGCCTATTTTTCTTCTTAGACATGTTGAGGGTGGTGGGTTTTGTGTGTGTGTGTGTAAAGCTATTATCTTGCAGGACTAAAAGGGAAGCTCTAAAGAAAGGATTAATATTTCAAGTGCAGTTAATTGATTTCTATTGTGCAAGACTTTTATTAAATCACTTTAGTGCTATAAACTCATACTGCAGACAATTTATAACCGTACACGTGTGTGACTGCGTGTCTGCTTCTGGGCTCTGTCTATATATTATAAGGAAATACAGTTTTAAAGCACCTTGTAAATGGTGCTTGCCTACACATAGATGAAGGTTGAAATTAAAGATAAAACGGCTGAATACCAGTCAGCCTTTTTCTTTTGCTTAATTTTTCAAACAAAGTAAAGCTAGCTTATTTTTTCAGCTGTTGTTCATTCATAGCATTGTTAGAGAATTAAACAAGTATTCTGTTAATTTATTCTGCAGCCACGTGCCAGTAACTGCATTTTATAAAAATTAGGAACCGTCCAACATCAGTATTTTAAACTACAGCGTACAGTATTCACAATATTCTTTGTGCCTGCATATTCCCTGAGCTCATGTTTTGTCTTGTACCTGTTTCAGTGGTTTTAAAATGCCCACAAATCCTGAGGGAACAATGGGCAAGGGAGCCACACATGGGCATGTCTGAATTTACTGTGCTTTAAGCTAAAGAAATTGGCAGCATGAACAGCCATGAACTAACAGGTATATAAGAAGGTCCATCTTTGCAATCAACAGTTTCTGTTCTGTTTGTTCATGAACGTACCATCTTTTTATATCAATCTATCTATGCTTTTTAATTCCTAAACATAATAGTGTATAGATGGCTTATAGTCTGCTTTCCTGTGTGTTGCAGTTTATCTTCTTTTCCAGGAGGAGGAAGAAACAGAAGTTTTGCAGTTTTGGGAAAGTACGTTGCTGGAATCATGTGGCAATGCTGTATTTATCAACAGCACAGTTTTTGATTTAGTGTTGTCATTTTTTAAAAACTCACTTGGTTGCATTATATTTGCCCAGTCTGTTCCTCCTACATATAAAGCAATGAATTCATGACAGGATTAATAGTAAATCCAGGTAATCAGCATAAATATACTGTGCAGATTATAAAATCTGAAAGCGATTAAAATGGTAACTTGTACAACTTTTGTTCTCGTGCAGTTTTTGAATCTGCATCTATTTAAACAAAGTTTCTCTTTATCTTGAAAAATATGCATTACAAATCGAAAGAAACAAATAGATCAGACTTAATTCTCAAAAACAGCTGTATGCAATTGAATAGCTTTACTGAAGATAAATTATAATAAAACAGAGGTAGTAGTTTTTGGCAAAAATAATATTAAACACAGATGGACAACTAATGCCCAACAAAATGAGCAATGTCCCTCTTTTAAATACCTCGGCATCACTTTTCATAAGTCCCTTTTATGGAAACCACACTTATTTACTGTCTTGACAACTGCCCAGCAGACAATAGGTGCTATTCTAACATTTTTTTTTTTATTCTAAAGGAGGGCAGTTAGTAGCCCCCGCACTTAAAATATTCCAAAGCAAGGTGATAGCCCAGATGCTGCATGGAGCTGAGATCTGGGGGTGAGATGAGAAGGTCACTGCCCTTGGAAGTAGTCCAAAACAACTTCATAGAAAGATCTTGGACCTCCACTAGGGCACCCCCGCTGCCTATTTAAGGATGGAGGTAGGGCTACCTTTCATTGCTGTTAGAATACATCTTACATTTGTTGTGGCACTATAAGAAAGTAGAAAGCCTTCAAGAATCCCATCTTGCTAAACTTTGTTTTCTCCATTATATAGCTGGGAATGAATGGACTAAACTTTTGTCACCCATTCTACAAATGTATTTCCTATCACCTTTGGGAGAACTTAGATCTTGGAATAGACGAAATATTAGAGATTGGCTTTTTGAAAGGGGTGCTAATAAAAATGCCACTGTAGTACAATCATCCAATTTTCATCTTGGTATCATCATTATAAAAAACATAGAAGCCTCTCCCAGTACCTGGTTAACATAACCAGTGCTTCACTGAGAAGGGCTTTAACATCCCTTCGCCTGCAGACCATGTCCTCCCTTACAAGGGAGATTTTGTAAGGTCCCTATCAAACAACGCCTCTGTTTTGTGGTGTTGGTCAAGCTGAGGACCTTGACCATTATGTGTTCCACTGCCCAATCACAATGAGATCAGGGCCACACTATTAATGGCAGATGAACTCAAGGGCTCTGACCTTGAAAAATTGAACTATCTTGCAAGTGTGTTTCCAACTGTCAGCAACCAAGTTGCTACTTTTGCTCTGCTGTCATTTAAACTTAGAAAGAAATACTTAAGTTCTTAGTTGTAGCTTTGGTTTTATTTTGTTGTAAGCTTTTTACATCTAATACTTCTTCTATTACTCAATTTTATAATTTCACTATTTTATTGTTTTGTTGTATTTTATTGTGTTTTACGGCATTCCTATGTTATGGCCTGTGGTTACAACAATAAACTTATTTACTTACTATGTACAATGTATGTTAATAGCTATGTCCAGAACTTCACTATGCAAGTATAGTATTGTTGCTGGTCTCTCAGTCTTAGCACCTTCAGAATTTAAATGTAATTGTAAAAAGCACTTTAAAAAATTATTGATTGATTATATACCATCAAGTTGGTATGAACTCTTAGTGACCACATAGATAGATTTTCTCTATGACAATCTGTCCTTACCCAGTCCTTCAGGTCTTCCAACAGTGTACCCATCACCACTGTAACTGAGTCTATCCACCCTGCTGCTGTTAATCATCTTCTCTTTCCCTTACCTTTCCCAGCATTAAGGCTTTACCTAGAGAGTTAGGCCTTCAGATAATGTGTCCAAAGTAGAATAATTTGAGCTTGGTCATTTGTGCCTTTGGTGAGAACTCTGGGTTGATTTGTTCAGTGATCCATTTGTTTGCTTTCTTGGCTACCCATGGTACTCTCAGGAATCTTCTCAGCTTTCAAAATTGAAAAGCATCAACTTTCACTTCCATAGACTGTCACTGGGAATACATTCTTGCACTATTTTGAGCTTTGTAGGTATAGATACATCACAGCATCTGAATATCTTTTCTAGGGCCTTTGTGGCTACTCTAAAATGAAAACAAATAGCAGTTGTAGAACATGTTATCTGGGAATTATGGCTATTAGAATCCAACACATATGTATGGAACTAAGGTAAGACTGTCTTAAACAAAACAAGGGAAATTTGTTAAGGAACTTCAAACAGTGTCTCAAATTGGACATTTTTCAGGTTTAAATGGAATGCTCCAGCCTTACTGGAAGTTTTCTGATGCTGACCCAACATTTCCAGAATAACTTTAAACTTGTAATTGCTCAAATTTGAAATGCTTTGCATACCATTATTTGTAAATATAAACAGCACTGAAGACTACGAACATATTTTGTTGCTGCTCTGACCAGTTGGAATGGGAAACTGCTGCACAATCCCTCTTGATCCTGGAGATTATCCAAGTTTTATTGCTTAGAAGAAGGAAAGGAGCTCATTTCATTATATTTCGTATTCTGCTACAGTCCCATAAGTGAGATTGAACAGTGGGCCCAATTATATATAATTATATATATGAATGCAATCTTGTTTTTCTGAATGCACAGTCACAGATAAAGCTGCAGCCTTTTTATAACAATGTCATGACTCTGGCAGCTTAATTTTCAATAATCATAATAATAGGAATGCATTTTTTATGTATAATTTTAAAAAAAGTTTTAAAAACAAAGATAAAAATTAATACAAACTAATTTAGAGTAAGGAAGAAAAAAGAAAAGGAAATCAAAGAGAGCTAAAATTGCAAGAAAGAAAGAAAAAATAAAAGAAAAATAGAAAAGAAGAAAAAGATAGAAAGAAGTGGCTTTCAATCTTCTTTACAGCAATTTTAAGTACAATTATGATTTTACCTCTTTCTCTAAAGTTACATTATGATTCTCTTCTTTCTATAATCTATCCTATCTAATCATCAACCCATAAATCATAAGTTCATTTTTTTTTCTGTTTTATGCAAAAAGTCCATAAGGGGTGTAATAGGAATGCATTTGGATAGTCTGTGGCAGATTATATATTCTTACTCTCCATGTCAGTATACAGTACTTACAATATATGGACAACAGGACTATATGAGAAGAAGAGGATTTGTAACAGTTGTACTTTAAAATAGAAAATGTGCCAAGTCACAATAGCCTAAGTGACATACTAATATGTATTATGACTAACTACACTAAGTTACATCACTTTTTAATTTGGGGCACTTTTGTTAATACTTGCAGAAATGAACCACGTTACCATTCAGTAAGCAGTTGCCCTAAGTCAGTCTTCCACACAGTCCAGTTATGGAACCTCCATTTTAATATTTGTAATAATAATAAGTTAAAAGTCATAGAATCACAGAGTTCATAGGGACCTTGAAGATTTTCTGTGTCTCTGAGGAAGTGAGCTGCAACTCATGAAAGCTTATGTGGCTAAATAAAATTTGTTAGTTGGAAAAGATGCTACTAGACTCCTGCTGATTTCTTGCCAAGGGCAGGAATCTTCAGACTATCCCAGACAAATGACTGTCCAACCTTTGGTTGAAAACTTTCAGGGACCGAGCACCCATGACTCCAGGTGGCTGCCTAATAGTTCTCATGGTTGGGATATTCCTCCTTATTTTCAAGTGTGCAACCCCTATAAACTACAATATTTGTGGTTAAAAATGAATAAATGAGACAGTAAGAAAGGCGGTGACTATGTGAACTTATGCTCTATTTTATTATTTATTTTTATTTATCTAACACATTTGCATCCCAGCCTTCCCCATCTCAATCTTGCAACAATCCAGAGTGTATATTCCACAGTCACCCACTGTGTTTCATAGCTATGTAGGATGTTAATCAAGCTTTTTGTAATTTATGAACACTCAATTGCTGTTTGTATTTGCAATGAAAATGAATAATTGATTGAATCTGACATTTATATAATGAAATACTGTAAATAATCATAGGCTCAAAAATTAAATATTAGAAAGAACCATATACAATATAATCTTATAGCTGCCCATGCCTATTTAGAAATTTTCTTTCAATTTTCTGTCAATCCACCTTTGGATATAGGATTGAACTCTCATTCTAAGTCATTGCCCAAATTTAATGGGAGATCCTGTACACAAAGGAAGTCAGTAGGTTTGAATCTTGGTAAATAATTTGGTGGGGTGGTTGAAATCTATCTTTGAGAGTCTCCATAAAAAAATAACTGAGAACAACTATTGTTATAGCACACAACAGGACAAAAGAAAAAAAGCCATGGAGCCAGTTACAGTCCATTCCTGAAGCACTTTCACAATGTGGGAAATACTTAATTTTCATATTAGTTAGTTGTTTTCATATTAATTAGTTAACAGTTGTGAAGAAAGGATAAGAGAAACTTTCTCAGAATCATGAACTTTTGCTAGAATTTTAAGTGAAAACTCAAATATAGTCTTTGATTTCTAAACATTTAATAGAAATCTCCCTTAAACTTCCAAGATTTTCATGTAGAAATGTTATCTGTCTTTTATTTGAAAAAAAAATCAAGTATCAAGATCAGAGGTGTGGACTGCAGCTCAGAATTAGAGATAAGACAAGACAGTATCTTGGCAGAAGAAACTACTCATCCTTTCAAAGGTAGAATTGTCAAAGAAAGAAAATAATGCTTTGTCTTTTCCTGCTGGTGTTATAGAGGCTTCTAACAACGTGTAAATTAGCAATATTGTCTATTGTTATTAAAGATGGCTGTTCAAGGTAGAGTTACAAATGGCAGTTGAAATGTTGGCAGTTCTATTTAGCTCTCCTGCCATGACTGGAAGGATGAAGTTAATAATTATCAGCATGTGTTCTAAGTCTGAAAGTACTTTATGCAATGAGAAAAAAAAATAACTGAACCAAAACAGCAGCTTTAAAGTTCTGAATTCTGACTATATACATGTCCAGTGATAGAGAAGGAGACTTACCACTTAGCTGTTCCTCAGTGTTACCCCTATATAAACCTATTAGTAAGCTATCTAATAATATGGTTGAGAAGGCAATATAGGTTACAAAAAAACAGGGGACAATGTTACTATTAGTTGTTAAATTTTTGGAAATGCCCATTAATATTCATCAGTATCATTAAGCAAACAAAGCAAAATCTTTGAGTGTTATTAAAAAGGATCTCTGGACAGGGTAAGAATTGGTTTCTAGATGTTGCATTAATGTAGATATTATGCCAGATACCCAATAGTTTTGTAGAGCTTGTAGGACAGTTACTTTTTCTTGTCAAACGCTAACAGATGTATACACATTTCAGTATCTATAATGCATTAAGGATTTTAAAAACAGAAATGTATAGTCTTTTGTATATTTTCTCAGAAAAAAAAAAAGTTTTTTGAGGGGGAAGGATGTGATATTAAAAATACCTGAGTTTTGCAAATGAAAGCTTAAAGCTGTATTTCTGGTATTTAATTATATATATTTTTTAAACCTTTGGGATCAAGAGCTGTTGTGAATAAAGAACAAAACCTCTCAAAGCAATTTCCAATGTAATTTTTAAAATGTTGACTATCTGGATATTATCCCAGCAATACAAGACAATAGTGCAGCATTTCTTGGCCATATTAAATTGCTAAATATTTGGTTTTTTGATGGCAATACACAAGATTCAACATAGATACATATCAGGGTATTTATTTAATGGTAATAAAAAGGGATGTTGCTGTAGTGTCTAACAGATGACTTTTTGTAAAAGGAAGAAACTTAAGGCAACATTCACAAGGAACATCTGTCAAATGTGTATCTGGACCTAATTCACTGAGCACTGGGTTGTTAAAACTGTGCCTGGACTTGTACTACTTCAAGCTTTAGAGTTCAACTCATGGGAATCAGTGCTTGTCCATACAAAATTATTCCCTTTACTAGAAAACCTCTATTTCAGAGAAAATACACAGAGGCAGGTGGGGTGGAGGATGGCAGGCAGGAGTCAGATCAGAAACTACTACATACAGAAACTAATAAACGCAGAAAGTACATTTGGTGATTTGGATATTGTTTTTAGGAAGTGTGAGATGAGGAGACTCTGATTGTAGAAGTATTGCAGTTTATTAAGGTCTAAGAAGCATTGTGCTCTGTGTGTGTGTGTGTGTGTGTGTGTGTATATATATAGTTTTAAGATAATGCAAGTTTTACTTTCTCTTCCTCCTCTGAATGTTTGGGTAAATTCACTTGTCATGTTAACTGTCCTTAAGGGCCATTACAGAGGTTGTGGAAGTCAGGAAAAGAGTTAATCTGAAATATTCAGTTACATAATAAAATAACAAGTTATGCAAAGATTATATTACAACGTTGTAAAGCAAGTACCCCAGGCTACTCGTAGTGAAGCATACAGAGGCATCTGCAGAGGAATCAAAAGGGTCAAGATGGCGGTCATGTCTGTGGGATCAAAGCCTTACCCCTTTTTAATGGGACCCAAAGTGAAAAAGAAGCCAGGCTTTGACTGCCTAGTCATGACTTACATTTTAATTGTTTTAATGCCACTCCAGATGATGCTCCCCCACCCCCACCCCCCAAACGCTGCTCTGCTACTCCCACAGTGTTTTCAAACTAAATCATTCTAGAATATCAGGGCCCCTTTTCCTGACAACCTACGATATATTCATGGATAAGCTGAGAATTTTGGGTGCCAAAATACACCCCAAAAATCAGGTTTGGCTTATCTGTAGATGGGCTTATCTGCTAGTATATACGGTAATACTTTTGTGTGTGTGTGCGCGCGTGCACCTTCAAGTCAGTGTTGACATCTGGTGAGTGCTTGGATGAGTCCCCGCAGTTTTCTTGGCAAGATTTCAGAAGTGATTAGCCATTACCTGCCTCCTAGGGTTGAGAAAGAGAGACTGGCCCAAGGTCATTCAGGTGGCTTTGAGCCTAAGGAAGAACTAGAACTCATAGTCTCCCAGTTTCTAGCCTGATGCCTTAACCACTACACAAAACTGGCTCTCAAATATGGGTACTTTTTGAGAGTACCCATATTTCCCGTATATATTTGTGTATAAACCCATCTGCAGATAAGCAGACCCTCAAATTTTTAACCAAAATACCATGAAAAAAGGTGGGTTAGCTTCTTCTGGTGCTTATATGTTCATTGTTATGGAATGTTTCATACACCTTTTGCCTATGATCTGGATAATGAGGATCCTGTTTTATGTGAGGTTCTTTGGCAGCTGCCTGAATTAAGTTATTTTTTTCTCAGCAAGATTTCATGAGGCAAATGTTGTAGAGGATACAGTATTGAAGTATTTTCAATTTAGAATCAATATATTTCTATACATTAGGGCAAAGACTTTCTAATTCTTTGTCTACCAGTCTTCCTGTGACCCAGCAAAGAGGCAGGACACTTAACTGGTAAGAGGGAATTTTGCAGCTGATTGTTTATATAATAGTATCCTGAACCTTTATCAGTCTGTGAACCTATTTTTACATAATCTACCATAAGTACAGCGGAGCGTTTGGAAAGGACATGAGGCAACATTGTTCTAAGTGAGCCATTTTGGTTTATTGTTAGAGCCATGCAGGTACTTTTGACAAGGAAAGTGGTAGAAAATATACATCCTCCTCAGTTCTGAAATAATTGAGGTTGAAATCAAAGTGGTAAAGTTTTATGGCTGCATATGCTGAAGCAAAATCACATATAATTTATTTATTTATTTATATATCAGTCAATCAATCAGTCAATCAATCATATAATTCATGGCATGTAGTCATTCTTGTGATATGCTCATGTATAAAGCCTCAATATGATTCATAAAACTTTTATAGAATAAAAACAGAATTCCTAGTCTATCTTTTCTTCTATTAAACATTGTATATTGGATGGCATTGGCACTAATCAGTCAGGGAACTAGTTCAGACAAACAGAAGAGGAGATCGTTATACAGATACAGATTTATGACACAACAGCATCTAGGCCATATTGCACTATGCACTAGATAACAGTTCAAGCAGCTGTTTCTAAGTTTCTGTTCAAGTCATGCATACAGTTTTGTTTTATAACAGCCAGACCTCATTAGTTTCCAAGGTCACAGAAAAAGAACACAACCCTCTTACTGTCTTTATAAACATGAAGAAAGCACACAAATTAATATCTTAATTCAGAGTAGACGGAAAGCTGTTTTTCTGGCTATGCATTCAGTTGCAGACAGGACCCAGCTGAATACATAGGTTGCAAGGGGAAAAATGCAAGTGTGACAGACACAAGGGTGAAGGGCCACATTTTGTGGCCTAGTGATACATATTTCATCATTTTTTAAAATCTTGGTTTGTAGCAGACATGTATGCCTGAATGAATGATGCTTCATTGACTTTCTCATTAAAAAGCACATGTCAGGATGTTGTGATCACAGGACATACCTTGGAGTGGTAGTGTTATTTGTGAGAACTAGTGCTGCTTTATGATGTATTAGGAATTTGTTGAAATAATAAACATTAATTTATGTGCATATCTGGAGACCTCTAGATTCCATCTGTTAACTCTGAATGTGATTGAACTATCTCTAGCAATGTTAGAGGACACCATAGAAAATAATTATTGAAGGTATTTATAAAGGATTTAATATTAATAGAGAAAGCATATTCACTCATGCAATATGCACATTAGTTCTCATAATCAGATTTTTATTACACAAATGAAAGGAAATATTGGATGTTTTCATAAGATGCTAGGCACTTTAGTGCTCTTATTTATATTTGCTTTATATAACTGTTCTATATTACATATAATTGTGGATACTGTGCGAACTTCTCCCACTGATATTGGGTTAATTTTAGTTGCAACATAGTTAATGCATCATTTATTTTACTTCTGGGTGTTAAACATGGTTAAAACATCAATATAGTGATTAAAAAGTACTGTTTGGTGGATACCTCTTGGGATAGGGTACACCAACTACTTTCTTTTGTATTCGCCACATCTCCATATTGGAGAAATTTCAAGGTGGACGTAGAAAAGTGAAGTTCTTTATACTTAATTTTTGTAGGTAAACTGAGCTGTGACAGTACTTATGAATTCATATTTATGAATTGTCATTAGATGAAGAAGGACAGCAAGAAAGACACCAGGGACATTTGACTTTGAGGGATTCAGTCCCTAGCATCAATTATCAGGGCTGCCCTGCTTAGAAGAGCAGCACATGGAAAACCAGATAAGAGAGACCAAGAAGCACTAGGTGGCTTAATGAAGTATCTTAGGCATGATGGCCTACTTGGGAATAGCATTGGCCCTGAGTAGCTCGTTGTCTGATGTACTGAGGTAAAGTTTTAAATGCTGGAAGCTCCCAGCTGCCATCCAGACAAAACCAGCATCAGTAGCAGAGTCCTTTGGAATGGAAGAGTTGAACCATGCCTTGGTGGTGATTAAACACCCTGAAAGAAAACAGTGATATTTTTTCTTTTTGATTTTCAAGATACATGCTGAGCAGTTGTTTACAACTTATAATCTAAGGCATTTGAGAGCATCTGCCACAAGCTGCTCTCTTCACAAAGCTGGGATGTGAGCCACAACAATAACTGCGTTAGAACAGCAAGAGACCCTTATACACCTAGATCTAAAAAAAAGATGGTTGGATGGATGGATGGATGGATGGATGGATGGATGGATGGATGGATGGATAGATAGATAGATAGATAGATAGATAGATAGATAGATAGATAGATAGATAGATGTGCAAAAATTATTGAAGGCCAAAAAAATATAGCAGGGAGAAGCAAGTCAGGAAGAAGCAAATTCCATGTCATCAAAGCAACAGCTAAAATGGATTTGCAGCCTAAGCAAGTTATAAATGCTAACAATTTACTGAACTGTTTTACAATAAGAAAAATCTCCGAAGAGGTAATATCTGGGAAGTCAAAGGGTTGTGTATGCAGAGTCTTATAAGAAGGCAGCCTGGGCACTTAGAGCAAAATAATGGGCTTTGAACCAAAATGGATAATTAAACAATGGATTTTTCAGAGACTGGATTAACTGGTATTGGGGGTGGGAATGTAGAGTCTGTTCAAATACATAGTCTGTGATTGTTTCATAGTCTCATAACATCAATAAAAATAGAAGGGCTGTGGAGCACAAAGGGGCAATTAAGTTTAACATCTCTTTAATTTTTGAGCAAAAAAAGCATATGTGTACAGTTCCTGCTGACAAAGAAAGTGCAGTTTGCAACAATGTGTTGCCTTGGGCAGCCTTTTACCAAACACTTAATGATCTTCCTTTTGAGATATATGTATGTGTCAAGGGGAAATTCAGGTGTGATACAGTTGGAGGATTGAAGCTCCCTGTGACAATGTCCTTGGATTTCATAGGCTAACCAGATGAAAAATTCATTTTGAAAGCTGACAGGTCCACTAAACTCTTCCATACTCAATATGATATAACTATAACTAATGACGTCTAAATGAAGAAAGGTGAAATAGTTGGACCATGAGTTCTCAATTTCTATAAATTCTGATTAGATTTTGAGAGGCTTTCCAATACACCACATGAAAAATCAATCCATGTATTACTGTAGTATGATTTAATTCTCCATTTTTAATCACTAGTTTCTTTCTTAAACTAGTCATGACATAAAAGGTTTTCTTAAATAATGCCTGCTAGCATAGTGGAGATCTTACATTTTTGCTTTTGGAAAACGTACTTCCCTGTTTTTCCTTTTAGAGATACCTTATTTTACTTTAAAAACAAAGGATCCTCCCTTCAAAATGTGCCAGGCCATAGATGAAGGTTGTAAAGCATTGGTGGTAATAGTGCTACTGTTTCTCAGAAATCTGCTTCAGGACTGGGGGAAATAACCTATCCATCCTTGAAGATGCCTCAAGCATTTTTTTTGGGGGGGGGGTACCTTCAAGTCAATGTTCAGGCGACTGCCTGAACAAGTCCCTGAAGTTTTCTTGGCAAGATTTTTCAAAAGTAGTTTGCCATTGCTTTCTTCCTAGGCTGAGAGAGAGGGGCTGGCCCAAGGTCACCCAGCTGGCTTTGTGCCTGAAGTGGGACTAGAACTCACGGTCTTCCAGTTTCTAGCCTGATGCCTTAGCCACCATACCAAACTGGCTCTCTGTGTAATGCCAACGTCAAGCAGGGTGGAGCTCTCCTCACCATACATGGAAGTTACCAGCTGATAGTAGTGTTGCTACTAAAGAATATGAAATAGAATGCGTAAGATTTGAATGTAAGATTCAGCTAAATTCAGCTTTCTAAAAGTCACAATATAAATATGATGTGCCATATAATAATTATCTGTGACTTTACATTTTTTAAAATACATACTGGTCCCCATGGATTTAGTAAACCTAGCTGCTGTTTCTATAATATGTTTTTCCCATGAATATGTGAGTAACTTATTAAAATGAGTTGCATTAAATAATTGTCAACTGAGAAAACTTCTGTGTTTTTTGGGGGGGGGGTTGCTTGCTATTGAATGCTGTGGGGCAGCTTGGAACTGACATTTACTACATGACATAACACAACTTGTTTTCAAGACTGAATGTGTTTCATAATTACATTGCTTTTATTGTTTCTATACTTCATCATGACAAATAGAAATACAGATTTTTAGTACCGCTCCAGTTTGTATTTTATTTTGTCTTTAATGCATGGAACTCAGTATAGCTGAAAGATGATGGACAAAGGACACGGCAGGATGTTGCACAGTTTGAGAAATAACCCACTGCCTTCACTGAACTAGTACAGCTGTGAATGCCTTAATTTCAAGTTGAAGAGGAAAGTAAATTGCTTTAATGACCTGTACAGGATATAATATTCTAACAGCCATCTGACATGCAAATTCAGCACTTTTTATTCATAGGCTGCAGTTTGCAATGAGTGCATTTCCAAATGCAAACAAGCTCTACTTTCAAAAGGCAAACATTCTGATTAGTGAAAGAAGGTGAACAATTTCAGAAGATCCTCTAATGACACTACTGTATGTATGTATTTGTATAAATGTGTTTGTGTATTACATTAAATGCTTAAATTGGTTGTCATTTCTTCTAAACACTTCCTTTACTCATTTGACACATGACCTTTGAACATTCCTAAGTACAGTAACATTTTTTCCTTAAAAAACATGAATAATGAAACATATTGTGATTGGTCTGTAGGGGCAGATTTTTGGTACACCTTGTATATACTTATTTCAAGATTTCTTTTTCTCTTGCCTTTTTTATATATGGAAAGTAACTATCTAGCATAGCATCTGAAGAGTGGGCTTTGCCTATTTCATAAAAACGTATGAAAAACAATGTAGTTCCTTTCCTTTCCTTTCCTTTCCTTTCCTTTCCTTTCCTTTCCTTTCCTTTCCTTTCCTTTCCTTTCCTTTCCTTTCCTTTCCTTTCCTTTCCTTTCCTTTCCTTTCCTTTCGCCACAACTAAGTTCCTTCTCAAATTTACTGAGAGTGGGTTTCTGAACATTTTTCTTAGTCCCTTAATATTTTGGGCAAGAGAAAAATTAAGTGATGCTTCAGCCTCTTGCATAATGAGAAATATGGCCAAGAACATGTAGGAATCAACTACAAAATTGATGCAAGTTTCTTAGCATTCATTTCTATTCTCAATAAAACTGCATCCAAGTAGGTAACTACACCTGACGAAAGGCACGAGGCAAGGTATGTGTCACACCATAGGTGAAATACATGTAAGGCCTATATGTGCAATATAGTTTATTGCCATTCAAAGAGACTGTCATCATTTCACAACTGAACACATCTGAGGCATTGCCATATTTGATTAGCAGAAGGCCAAGCAATGAATATGTGGCAGATGAAATGAGAAAAAGTAACTGAATGTACATAGTCACAGGCAGTGGTCTCCCTGGGGAAGCAAAAAAGGCAGAATTACAAAAGCGATGTTGTGCTGTCGCAATGCAAGCCTTGCTCCTTTTGTATGGGCATCATGTCATTGGCTGAATGTCCAAAAGGTGCAGAGCTTACAGACATTTCAATATTGCTTTCATCGTTTTGACAAAAATAGCAAGATCCTGCAGTTGCCCATGAAAGGGGCATTTAAGCAACTGAATCCAACTGCCCATTCGCTGCAGAAATCTAAATTAAAGCATCCACAACAGATGACTTTCTAGCTTTTGGTTGAATGGTATTTTTCTTTCACCATGAAAAATTGCAATCTCCTCTACTCCACTCAGCTAGAAGTAGGGAGTTGGGTTTACAGGCTGTCTACATTTATTTCCCACAGGCTAAAGCTACTGCATTTCTCTTTTTAATATTAGCATGGTTGCAATTTCACTGCCAGCAAACTGGAACCAAGGAGTACATACAGTACAGCAATCCCGTGTATGGAGCTTTCTACTTTTCTTTCTAACTTTTTTTTGTTTTGTAGTTTCTTGTCCTCCCCCCTCCCTGCCCAAGTTTTCTCCTTCCTTTCTTGTTATAACAACTTCTCCTAATTTAAACTCTCTTCTATTTGCTGGGAAGATATCACTTGAACCTGAATGCTGTAATGGGTACAAACACACTGCAGATCAATGGCTATTCTCCTCTGCTTCTTCACACATTTACATTCCATTAATATCCTATTAATATCCTAATACTGCACATGCTTAGGGAGATCCCAATGTGCAAAATGACAATGCATTTTTAAAAGCAGTATAACTAACCCAGTGGAAGAAGACTTTTTCATTTGTAGGTGTTTGATTTAATACAATCTAGGCACTAAATAAGGGTTGCGGGGGGAGTTGAATCAAATATTTTCTCTTTCAAAACTCCTTTTGTCCTCCATCTTCTGTGAAGTTGAATATAATCTTTGACTTACCCAGTCTGAGATGCAGAGATAACCAGGAAGAAGAAAAGCATCCAATTTGCATGTATCACTGAGGCATTAGCAGGATAATTCTTAGGGGGAAACATCAATTACATGTAGAAAAAAACATTTGCAATTACTAAGTTCACCTCAGTGAAAACCGGAGACTTATCTGATGAACAGTTATGGGTTTGTGGGAAATAACATTTACATGCAACTTCATTTAGAAAGAACTCTAATTGTTTTCTTAATCTTGGGGTAGTGGCATGGAAAAATAGGAGAACATTTTCTCTAACAAGGAAAAGTATCTTAAAAGATAAAGAAACCCTACCATGTAGTTTTTGTGGCAACAGTTCAGAAGTATTTTGCTATTGCCTTTTTTCCATCATGTGTTTTGACTTCCCAGTTTAGCCTACAGCACTGGTTTTTTGGTAGTGTCCTATCCCAGAACTAACCAGGCCCAACCCTGCTCAAGCCACAATTAATGAAATACTGCCCTTAGCTGGACAAAAAGTGTCTACTCTGTTTAACTGAAAGTTGATAGGTAAGCATTTATAATGTGGAAATTAATGATGAGGTGTAGGCTCTTGATTAACAGCGTAAAGTGATGGAAGCAAGAGTCTCTTTAAGCTCCATATGTGAAAACACTGCAAGCCATAGCCATGACTGGATAGAAATAATATATTTATAATCACAGTGTAAGCCTGTATTACCTTTTACATGCTACTATCTATCCAGATAAACGTTAACATATATGCCGTTGAAAAAGTGAAAAACAGCATGGGCAGAAACATTTTAATTACATGTATTGTGTGTGAAGGGGTGTGTGTGTGTGATTTTTTTTCAACCATTCCAGTCCAACAACTTCTAGTTGGATTTCATTTGCATCACTGCTAGTCAATAGAATAATTATGCTAGAAGTGAATAACAGGAATAGCACTGCAGTACAATATATCTAGAAGACACTAAGTGGGGAAAAGCTGTAGTTTGCTTTTCTCATGGAAATTGAAAACATAATTTTATTTCAGTTAATGAGTCCAACCTTGTTATTTAAAAATGAAGTGGAAATCTGGGCTTGAACGACCATTTGTTGACAGAAATACTAACCTGCAGCACAAAATTCAATACACAGATATCTGATGCAATGTGTTGTTGATTTCTTTCAATAACTAATTTGGGTTTAGCAATACATTTTTATGAATGAGACCAACCTTTGAAATAACTTAAAAAGTTTTAAACCTTTTTAAATATAGTTACCTAACTTTTTAAATTACTGTTACTTAATACAAATGTTAAGTTCTTTTATTTAAACATGTTAATTGATTGGAAGATGAGTTATTTTTTTAAAAAAAATAATGAGATAGTGTAGAATTAGAAGAATTTAGAAAAGCAAAGTCATTGAACTCTAATGCCAAAAGGGACAATTTTACAAGGATGGTTTATTACTTCTGTTTCTTAAACTATTGCTTTCTCACCAAACAGCATTCGTCACAATATTTACTGTAGAATAGCATGGTAATTAATTTAGTCCCCTGGGGAAACTGTTCAGTATATCTAAAATATATGATTTTACACAAGCGGGTAGTCAGCAGAAGAAAAGCTTGGAATCTTGCTTGTGTTTAATCTGACAATTTAAAACATGAAGCCCACTTTCCCATTCTTCAGCTCACGGGCACAATGAAAACTACTTAAAAAGCTTCAAAAATGTTGTTTTTACTATATTATAAATTAGTATCTGAGTAGCATACTTCTACTTTGATAAGAGTGAAATACATTCTTGATCCTCCTTTTAGAAAAGAAGTATTCATGATTTCAGCTAAGATCTCATTTACTTATCCATCCATTGACATGTGAAAAAGCCCCATTAACATTCCATAAATTCCTAATTTCCAAGGAGCTTCCCTTGTACGTTTTGAACAGGCAGTGGTAGGGGACTAATGGGAGAGTCAAGAGCCAAATGTAAATAAACACAAGCAGGTATTTCTGTTTTATTTGAAAGGGAAAAGAGGGGGGCCTTCACTTTCTGAATATTAAAAAACCATTACAGTGATCCTGCAGTGTACTGATATTTAAGTGGATGTTTGGGGCCTCTGAAGTGGCAACCCCTTGGGAATAGGGAGTATTTTTTATTCCTATTTTATTACCTCCTGCTTTCATTCCATCTTCTTGCTTGGGAAATCGAACCTGATGCTAGAATACAGAAGCAAAAACTTAACTGTTGTTTATGCCTGTCTTGCCAGATACAGTGGCTAATGCCCAAATCAAGGAGGAGCAGTACAATGTCAGCCTAGCTTGGATCCACCAGCAGCCAGAGCATTGCTTTCCATTAACCATCATATCACACCAACTACTGCCATGGTTTCCCCCCCACCATTTTAAGTAGTTTGTATGGACCACAGTAGGATAGTGGAAGGTGCCCTTGATTTACTCACTCAGAAGGTATGAGAGGAAGGGGAAAAACTGTATTTTGGTAGGAAAATGAGGGAGGGAAAAGCAAAGGGTACTGTATCCATTTTTTCCCGTTATCTTACTCATGCAACGTTGTAATTGCCAAATGTAATATCAAAAATAATGGATTTTTAAAAGCCCATTTTTCCCATTTTCCCAGCTGCTAAAAATTTGAACCAGGCCTCTTTGGGCTGCTGGCAGTGATAGCAGAACTCAGTGAATTCAGGTTTCAGTGAATAAAGCCATTATGAAAGATGGGGAATAAATAAGGGCTGAATGGAGCAACAAAATCTTTCAAAATGTTGGCTTTAATATGATATTGAAACTACAAGAGGGAGATACCGTATTAATGGACAATATGGCCATACAAAAAGCATTCCATGAATATTATACCAATTTGTATAAAAGAAGCAACATCTCTCTACAGAAAATAGATAAATATTCAAAGAAACAAAAATTACTGAGGAACAGAGACAGATTACGAATGGACCTATAACAATAAGGGAAGTTTCTGAAGTTATAAAGCAGATTAAACTTTAGGAAACTAGGAAAGGTGCCTGGATCAGATGGATTATCAGCTTCTTCTTATAAATGTTTTGAGGAAAAACTTTTACAACCTTTACAAAACACGAAGAATTCTATCCTACAGGGAGGAAAGATGCCAGAGAGTTGGAAAGAGGCCAATATAACATTAATACTTAAAGAGGAATAAGATTTGACTTTAACAAGAAACTATAGGCCAATATCATTATTGAATAATGACTACAAGTTGTTCACAATGATATTAGTTGATAGACTAAAAATGATTTTGCAAGAATTTATTCATGAGGATCAATGTGGGTTTTTACCTAAAAGATAGTTAAACGACAATGTTAGAAATGTTTTGGACATTTTGGAATATTTGGAGCAACATAATGAAAAACAAGCCACACTGATTTTCCCTGATGCAGAGAAGGCCTTGGACAATTTCAACTGGAATTTCTTGTTCAAGGTTTTGGAAGAAGTAAATTTTGGATAGAACTTTATAAGATGGGTAAGATCAATTTACACTTCACAGAAAGCACAGATAATTGTTAATGGAGATCTAACAAAACCCTGTGAAATACAAAAAGGAACAAGTCAGGGATGCCAGTCTCTCCTCTCTTGTTTATTTTGGTTCTTCAAATATTGAATAGAGATATAAGACAAGATGAGAGGATTGTGGGAGTAAAGATTTTTAAAAAACTTGTAAGTTAAGGGCTTTTGTGAATGACTTGGTGTTGGTTCTGGAGGATCCACTAAAGGGAACAGAGATATTAATGGGAACTTTTTTTTAAAAAATGGTGCATTAGTGTATTTTAAGATTAATAAACAGGAGACGAAGATCTTAACAAAAATATGAAAGTAAAAGATCAAACAGAATTGATGAATAAAATGGCTTTTAAGATTGACAAGAAGGTAAAATATCTGGGTATCACTATGACAATATGAATTGTATGTTATTTCAAAATAACTATGTTAAGACATGGAATGAAGTTTAAAATGATGTGTTAAGATGGGAGAAACTACAGTTGTCATTGTTGGGGAGAATTTCTGTGATAAAAATGAATGTCTTGCCTAGAATGATGTTTTTGTTTCACACAATACCTGGTTTGTCAATGGTGACAACTGATGCACCATTTAAGCAGTGGCAGAAGGATATATCTAAATTTGTGTGGTGGGGAAAAAAATTAGTTAAATGTAAGGTGTTACAAGATGCAAAGAAAAAAGGAGGATTGGGTTTACCTGATTTGAAATTGTATTTTGCAGCTTGTTATTTGGTTTGGATGAAAGAGGGGTGCTACTGAGCGATAAAAGGCTTTTGGAGTTAGGAGGACATGACCTGAAATTTGGGTGGCACGTATATTTGTGGTACAATAAAGTCAAGGTTAGTGTGGATTTTAAATATGTTAGATGTGCCATATTGAGAATATAGAATAGATACAAACCCAGGTTGTACCTGAAAACACCTCGGTGGCTCTCAGCACAAGAAGCATTTTATAGATGAGAAATAATAGGCAAACATAAATGGCTAACTTATCATGAGATACTAGAATTTTGTCAAGGGGAATGTAAAATAAAATCAAGAGAAGAACTGGTGGCAGAGGGATATCATTGTCAATGGTTCTCGTATGTACAATTATTAGAAAGATTTAAAGTAGACAAAAGTTTTTGAACATTGTAAGACTGAGTTTGAAATAGAATTGTATACAAATGATGAACACATAATTGCTAAAATATATAAACTTTTATTGAAAGTTGAAACAGAAGAAGAACAAGTAAAAGAATGTATGATAAAGTGGTCTAAAAATTTTGGTTATAATATACAGATGGAAGAAGGGGAAAATATGTGGCTGAAAGGACTGAAGTTTATGCTATGTTATAATCTTAAAGAGAATTTTTATAAAATGATGTACCATTGGTATATGTCACCAGAGAAATTGTCTAGAATGTATAAAGGCACTTTAAATTTATGCTGGAAATGTGAACAGCAGGAAGGGACATTTTATCATGTTTGGTGGATGTTTAAAAAAGCTAGAAAATTCTGGATTCAAATACACACACTGATTCAGAGAATTTTAAAGATTAATATACAATTGAAAACGGAGGTTTTTCTTTTGGGATTGATGGATAAACTAGTTAGAACAAAGTCATGGAACTGACTTTTTTGTACATGATAACTGCAGTGTGATTATTGCATACACGAAGTTGGAAAGATGCGGCACTACCCACAATGGAGGAATGGTTGGTGAAGATGATGGAACTTGCTGAGATGGCTAAATTGACTTCTTTGATCAGAGAAAAGATAATATCTATGTTTATTGATGACTGGAACTTTTTTCTTACATACTTTTTGCATGAAACAGAAAAAAAATGAACTTATGATTTATGATTTTGATGATTAGACAGGATAGATTATAGAAAGAAGAGAGATATATTGTAACCATAGAGTAAGAAGTAAATTTATAATTATACTTATAACTGGTGTAAAGAAGATTGAAAGCTACTTCTTTGTATCTTTTTCCCTCTTTTCTATTTTTCTTTGACTTTTTTTTCTTTCTTGCACTTTTAGCTTTTTCTTTGATTTCTTTCTTTTTCTTTTCTTTTTCTTACTTTATATTAGTTTGTATTAGTTTTTGTTTTGCTTTTTAAAAATCTTTAATAAAAATTATATACAAAAAAAAATGTTGGCTTTAGTCAAAGAGAGTGCTTTAGTCCTCCACAGCTAGGACAATGGGTTCTTGCATTTTAATTTACTGCCTTGCTGCGTGACACTTTTAACTGACCAATTTCCTGTGTGGAGCAAAATAAACTTGTAAGAACTCCCTGGAATTGGAACACATAACTAAAAAAAGAGATTACATTAGGACATCATCTTATGCAAAGGTGATAGTAAGTAAAGACGACTACTACTACTGCTACTAATGATGATGATGATGATGATGGTTGGTTGGTTGGTTGGTTGCATAGTCAGCCAGATATTTAGACTGGATTTGGCATTTTTATCCACCTATCAAGTCCTTCCCAAGGACCTGGGATAGGCAGAAGTTGTTGTTTGATGGTGTTAAAGGTATCGTCACAGGATATAAGCTGTTCCAAGTAAAGCTGCCATTTGCAATTGACTGATGGTGATTTTGTCAATGCCGATGGTGTTCAAGTGGTGCTCCAGATGGTTTGGGATTGCACCCAAGGTGCCTATAACTATTAGTACTAACTTTGCTTTCTTTCACCATAGTCATTCTACTTCTATTTGCAGGTCTTTATATTTTGTGATTTTCTCAGTTCTTTCTCTTCTATTCCGCTGTCTCCAGGTATTGCAGTGTCCACTATCCAGACTTTTTTGCCTTTCTTATCAACAGTTGTTAAGTCTGGGATGTTGTGTGGCAGGTGCTTAACTGTTTGAACTCTAAAGTCCCAGAGGACTGTAGCTTCTTCATTTTCTATTACTTTGTCTGTTTTGTGGTCCCCCCAGTTCTTGCTTGCAGGCAAATGGTATTTCTTACAGATATTCCAATGCACCATTGTTGCTACTTTGTCATGGCATTGTTTGTAGTCAGTCTGTGTAATCTTCTTGCAGCAGCTAACTAGGTTGTAAACTGCCCAGAGTACTTTCATGAGATGGGTGGTGACAAATTTGATAAATAAATAAATAAAAATAAAATAAATAGGTGTTTCTTCAGCTTCTTCGCAGAGGCGGTATTTGCTGTCTGTTGCTGTCTTCTCAATTCTGGCTTTATACTGTATGCATTTATTCTTAAGGTTTGTTCTTGTGTAGCCAGAATTAGCCCCTCTGTCTCTTTCTTCACTTTTCCTGCTCTTAGCCATTTCCAGGTCTTGTTGTTATCTGCTTTGCCGGCTAGTTTTTTGGTGTGCTGGTCATGTAATACTTTGCCTTGCCATATCTCTTTTCTGTTTTTCATTTGGTCTTTCTTATAGGCCAGTTTCTTTGGTATTCAGTAAGTCTTCATGGTGTACTAGCTTCAGTGCATCTTCTTCACTGTCCTTCAGATATTCTTCCAATGCCCTTTTTTCTTCTTCAACTGTCTGGTGTACTTGTAACATTCCATGTCCGCCTATGCTCCTTAGTAAGTAGAGTCTGCCAACGTCGCTGCATCGAATTATTATTATTATTATCATTATCATCCCACCTTTTTAAATATATAACTCAAGGCAATGAACATACCTAATTTTCCTGCCTCCTATTTTCCCCACAACAACCACCCTGTGAGGTGAGTTGGGCTGATAGAGAGTGATTGGCCAAAAGTCACAGCAGCTTTTGTGCCTAAGAGAGGCCTAACAGTCTCACAGTCTCCTGGTTTCTAGGCTAGCACCTTAACCACTATATCAAACTGGCTCTCTATTTATTGTATCCATTTAAATAATTTAATATCTATTTTAATATAAGAACATTTTTACTTTAATGTTTGATAACACTGAGTTAAAATTTCAGACTTGATTGCAAAAGTTCCGTGACTAAGCCCAATAGTGTCTTAAATATCAAAGCAATGTTCTTCCTTTCCCTGCTTAGTCCCAAGGGAACATGGTCGTTCACTGAACCCAATAGCTTTTATAACTTCATAATCAAGATTCTGCAGTGAATTTTCTCCATTGAAAGGTGCCTCTGTACTAACAAAGTTCAGGAAAAATAAGGTATTGAAACATTTGTTTCTGCAACTTATTCCATTTCAAACATAGGAGAAACACTGATTTGAGATTATAAATAGGAATTTTAGGATAACAAAAAAGGAAGGTTTATTCATTCTAGTTCTAATGTCAGAAGCCTATGGTTGGTAATAGAAGGTAGCTGTGTGTCACACAGCATCTTGCTAACTGGGACAGTTAAGATGGCTAAATTAATGTCTTTAGTTCCTTCTGTCTTCAGGCCCTCTGGACTCATTTCAGCATTGCTATTTCTAAGTGGTAGAAGCACAAGGAGATGCTGGAAAGGCCCTTTTTATCCATTACAGTAAATATTCTCTTACTTAAATAAGGCTTATCCATATGATCTTGAGTTCTTGAGTTCTGTTAGACTACCAGAATTTCCATTCATAGCCACTTGGACTTGTAGTCCTAAGTCATGTTGAAAGCACTACATTGAGAAAATCTGCCCTCAGCTGAGTTGCCCCAAGAGACACCTTGTTAGCCAAACAGTTCATCTCAATCAACCTGGTGATCAATATTTTTGTTTATTTATTTGTCATATTTATATGGCCGCCCATCTTACAATCAAGTGATTCTGGGTGATGTACTACAAAGTTAAAAACAATATATACAAATAAATATTAATGTTATTAATATTAAAAACTTTAAAATTTTAAAATTATAAAAGGCACAAAACTAAAACAGAATAAAAAAGAGATTAGGTGAAGATAAGATCTAAAAGAGGTCTAAAAAAAAATCTAAACCAATATAATATAATAAACAATATAAACCAATATAATGATTTAGATATTGGACTGGCACCAGGAAAATCAAGACTCAAGTCTCCCCTCAGGCATGGAACCTCACTGGACCAGTCACTTTTTTAACCTACCTTACGGAGTGTTGTGGGGAAAACAGGAGGAGGGAGTGCTATGTATGCTATCTTGAGCTCCTGAAGGAAAGGAAGAATATACAGGTAGTCCTCATTTAACAACCACAACTGGGACTGGAATTTAGGTTGCTAAGCAATGTGGTCATTAAGCAAGACATCACTGACTGCTTCACTTAGTGACTGGAATCCCAGCACTCCCGGCTACCATCTTAAGTGAGAATCTCAGGTTGTTAGGCAAGGCAACTTCTTGCCAGATTCCCACAATCAAGTCAGTGGGGAAGCTGGCAGGAAGTTGCAAGCCCCAGGCACTGCCAGGTGGGGGAGGGAGCGGGGGGGTGCATGGGGGGGTCAGCTTCTGAAGCCTCTCTACTCTGGAGCTGAAAATCCTTTGTGGCTGAAAATCCTGCTTGGATTTCAGCACGGGGCCCTTTCAGCCAGCCCCCAGAGACGAGAGGAAGTCCTCTTGGCAGGCAGCAATGGCTTGTGACCTTCCCTGCCAGCTTCCCCATTGACTTTCTGGGGAAGCCAGCAGGGATGATTCCAAATGGCAATCACATGATCACAGGATGTTTGGCAACCAGATATAAGTGCGAACTGATTGCCAAGGGCCCAGTTCGCAATCACGTACCGCAGGGATGTTGCAACAGCTGTAACTTCGGGCACAGGTTGTACGTCCCTTCATTCAGCACCATCGTAAATTCAAATGGTCACTGAATGAATGGTTGTTAAACAAGGACTACCTGTAAATCCAATAAACAAATGCATATTTATATGTTGCGATATTTAAGGACTGCATGTTGGAAACAGCCTTGGCTTCATCAAGTCAGATTCATAGTTTGAGTGTGTCATATTTATTTATTTATTTATTTCTAAGATTTAGAAACTGTCCCTAGGAACATATACAAAGCACAATATAATAAATACCCAATAAAAATGGTAAGCAATAACAAACAGTAATGTTGCACCTCTTCTGCTAACTGGTTAGATGTTTACTAGATGATACTTTATGTTTTGATCAACTATACATGGAACTGGTCTTGGTTTGTTTTCTACCCTATTGCATATATTTTGAGCATATGTATCCATGCACACAAGAGATTCATCCATTCCTAAGCTCATGGCCACACTGACTCGTGGGATTATGGGAGTTGATCCAATTTATCTAAGTTACCAGTTGGGCAAAGTATTAAGACATCAGAACATAAGCAGGAATACAAGGTGTGGCACCATAAAAGAAAACACTTTTACTTCTGTATCTACAAACCAGAGGTTCCTCATTACTACTGTGGTCACTCTAATCAAATGATCAAATAATCCAATCAGTCATTCTGGTCAAATAGCTACAGTTATGTCCCTGTGAACAAAGAGTTTCAGTTTCATGCTCATGACTGAAGAGAGAGGCTCGATAGTTGATATCAATCATTTTACAAACTCCATACTGTTTTTGAATTTATTCATCTGTTTATTGCCTGAGTTTATTTTCCATCTTTTATATCCCATCTTTTCATTAGTGCATTCAGTACAGCTGCCAATACTATGTAAAGGAGTTACACTTTTAAGTTGTCATGTTCTTGATGATTCTCCTATGATGAAAGAAAAAACTCAAAACTTTGTGAAGCAATTCATGATGAACAATAAGCTATTCATTTACAGGGCACCAAATATGTAATTATTTCCAGTGAAAGTATCATATTAACTGTTTCATAACATCTGTGCTTGGCTCTTTGATACACAAATAATATTATGCATACTAAATCATTATTCTTAAATAAATGGCTGCTTCCTTCTATTTAAATATGTTAAATTTCTTCCTTAGTATTCCAAATTGTTCTTTAATAGATTACTTCATATATTCACTTTTGTATTGAAGATTCAGCAGGGCACTTTGCATGAAATTAAATTTGACAGAGTTTGACATACTGGAAGTAATTGGTGTAGAAAGGAAGACAATATTTTGGAAGTCTAATGTGCAATCATCGTCTTGCATGTTAAAAAAAGGGTATTTTCTACAGAGTGCTTAATACTTGATACCAAAACAGTAAAGAGAGGAGGCCAAATGAAGTTACTGAGAGAAATGAAGGATGAAACATAGAAATTAATGTGCTGGTAAAGGAAACATTTCTTCCCTTAAAATATAAGAAGTGTATTTTAATGGCTTAATAATTTATTAAATACTTACCTAATGCTAGAAGATTATAACTCCCCAGTGTTGTTAATTCTTTGTTCAAGCATATAGACATAGCAATACATAGTCCATGTCCCATATAAATTCATAAAATATTCTCTAGTGTTTTATGCTCATGCTTGAAAATAATATCTAGTGTTTTATCCATAGCAGCAGCTGATATTTGTACAATTTTATATAATAAAAAATTGATGCAGACTGAGCCTCAGTCACTTCTGATATATTGATGATTTAAATCTGATTTTTTCCATGGTAAAATAGTTAAAATCTTAAATACTCATATACATATAAATATTATTTGCTTGTCCTTCTGGTCATTGTTTCTCTACGTTTCTTTACATACATAAATCTTTTAACAAGATTTTAAAAAGATATAAAATGCAAATAGTGTACTCCGATTCATATAATATAAATGTTCTGTACTGAGTCACGCTAATGATCCATCTGCACTATCATACTACATTCTAGCATTTCCCTACCTGGTTCAATTCAGAATGTTTTGGAGAACCACTGCCATCATTTCCAGACTGAATGATCAATGGGGAATAATGGGTTGTAAACCTACTTCTTTGGTGGACACTATGTTGGGAAAGATTTGCTAACACTGACTTTCAGTGGTTCAAGCTGATGAGTATTTTCCAGAGATTCTTTGAACTGGAGATGTCATTAATAGAATGCTGGACATTATTTATGCAAAGCATATCTTCTAAAGAGATGTTTGTGCACCATAATTTATAGAGAGCAGCCTGTTCCTCCTTCTGTCCCTTCCTTCTTTCTTTCTTCCCTTCTAGTTGATTCACGGTATCATCTACAGATAGTAAATGTGCTATGATTAGCTTGAAGGCAATAAAGGGATTAATCTATGTTGATTTAAAATCCAGTGAAGACAGTTTGTCCTTGTAGGACATCAGGGGTTCTACTTCAGGTTCTCACAGGTCCAATCTAGTATTCTATTGAAATTAATTCTTGGTTTGCTATGAGTATAAAATACATTGGTTGCATTTTAAGAGTGACAAATGGAAAATATAGAAAGAACATAGAACATTCTTTTCCAATCTAATCTAATCTAATCTAATCTAATCATTACAAATCGTGCTGTGCTCTGATAATTCCAGAGATTTTGGCACAATTGTTTTTAGGAATGTTGTATGCATATGTTATATGCTTGTTTATGAATAAGCAAAATATGACATCATTGTTCACTGAAATGTTAATGTGATTTTTATCAGAAGCACATTGTAATTTTATGCAAACCGTTTCCACTTATTTTTAAAGTAATTTTGTTGTGTGCAGTGAAAGAAGAAAATAGGAAGAGTGGCTATTAACCACACTTAAATTGCTTTACTTAACATAAATGTATTTAAGTGGCTCACAGAAAATAATCGAGATTGATTTTACTCCAGGAACAAGATTTTGGGTTCTGAAGACATAGTAGCTGCCAAAGCCTTAGTTTGCCCATGCCTGGAAGAACTGAATGTCTTTTTGCCCCTTTCCCATCTGAAGCAACAATGACTATCTGACCTACTTTCTGTCACAAGTAACAAACAGCCTCTGTTAGTTCTTGGCCTTCAGAATAATTAATTTTTAGGATAATTCATTTTAAATGCCACATGGTTAAGGAAGTATTTTTTAAATTGTGAGACAACAGCTGGTGTGTTTTTTCTCTTCCCCTGATTTTCTGCCATAGTGTTTACATACCTTTGATTATATATGAATATAGTAGATTTACCAATATTAATTACTCTTGTGGTCATGAGCTGAATAATGTTTTTGTCTCATTTTGGAATGCCAGCTGAAAATATCCTTCTGAAGAAACTTTTGCTGCTGTTATTTGGCAATTATATGATTGCGGTTTATGCTTTGGTGAAGTTTTATATTTATTATTGAACAGGGAATGGGAGGAAAGGTAGATTTCAATATAGTTGCATTGTAAAATGAAGCAAGTTATTTATTTTGAAAGGAAGAGAGTCTAAGCTATACCTGTCTCAAGTGCATTTTAAATCATCACATGATGCAACTGTACAGTGGAATTTATTTTAAAAAATCTAAACTGTGGCAAGATTCAATTATGTGGTGTGCTAGCCAAGTGCAGGAAAAAAAAGCTTTAAATACCACTTGGGGATACGAATTACAGTAAAACTCATTTAAGCAAGGCTGTGTTTCCAGAATGTTGAGAATACAAAGTTTATCACAGATCAGCATCAGTTCCAGCAAGTCAGTACAAAATCTGGTAGATGAAGAAAAATTAGCAAGCGAGATGGAAGGGTAACAGTCCTACCAGCTGGTAATAGGACTGTGTAATGCATCAGAGTCAACCTGCAAAAGGTACTTTGTAGTGCACCTGTGTTGAATTCAGAGTGCTGCACTGCTCTCTTTGGTAAATCTGCATCCTCGTGTGCAGATGGTGATGGGGAAGGGAGAAAAGGGAGGGCAGTGCTTAGAGATACAGATCAAGCTTGTCTTCTGAAAGCTGCAGTAGTGTGCCACTGTTTCTTTCATTTAAAGAGCAGGAGTAGAACAAACCCTTGGACCTGGACACCTTGGAATGATGGTGTCATTTGTGACTTGTATAGTATTATAATAATAAGGATTATTATTCTCTTAGAGATGGTGTTTCTTTCCACCTCGTTATATGGAGTTTCATTTGTATACAATTATCTTTTGCGACGTGTCCATTAGTGACCTGTGTTTTGGTCCTAAAATACTAATAGTTGGGTTGTCTTCTTTGCTTTATTATGGTGTCATGCTTCCAGGAATTGCATTCATGTTTTTGAAGTAGTTATCATGCAGTTTCAAGTTCCTCAGAAAATAACATTTAACTCTCTTGTTATGGAAGTACTTTTATTTAAATTTCCTTTTCTTAAATTTGGTCTGATTTATATATTTTATCAAAATTGTTCAGTTTCTACCACTCTGAAGAGTGGAATAGGGCATCGCCTGTGCAGACATAATTTTTCCTATATAATCAATAGATTCTTCTCTGTGTGCATATATATGTGTGTATATCTATCACAATCTTACAAGTCTTCCATGTATAAAAACTGTAACAGGAGTCTCAATAGGAAGCTTATTTAAATAGCTGTGAATAGGTCTAATGGTTCATAGCTCTAATTTAACCCAGAAGGAAACACAGGAAATAAGATAACAGACAGAACCCCTCCATTTGGAGAAGGCTGTAGATCTGGCCAGATCCTGAGGAAGCTGGAGTGGCATGACATTATGAGAAGAGTTATCACAAAAGTGAATGACCAGTGACAGTGAAATACCAAAGAAATATAGGAAGAGTACTGTACAGAGGAAAGAAAGAACTCAGCTAGCTAGAAATATGTTATAGCAAGAAATATAGTTCAGTTGCCTGACCTGAGGGAATATGAGGAAAGAAGAACCCTAAACTGTAACATTAAGGGAAAACCAGGGATATGGTACAGAAACTACTAAAGAGGTTAAATGCAAGAGAGGTCAAATTAAATAAAAGGAGACTATTGTGCACTGTCTGTCAACAACTAAAGAGGGTTACATAGGTGAAGATGAAAACTAATTGAAGTAGATATAAAACTAGTTGCTCTACCACAAGTTGAGACTATTCTGTATGAATTGCTGTGCTCCAGTTATGTAGTTGCATTTCTCTTTCCAAGGTGTAGCAAGAATGTATTTTAAAAAGTTTGATTGGTTGTTTAATTAAAATTATATCTTATTTTCATTTAAGGCATTCAGACTAATATTTGCATCTTCTTTACAACTCTGCAATATGTTTTTTGGGGTTGGGGGGTTACCCTGAGAGCTTTATAAACAAATGGACTTTGAACCAGGGTTCAAAGAACAGTAATCTCAGAGTCACTGGCCTGAGATGGGCAGCTATATAAAATGAATGAATGAATGAATGAATGAATGAATGAATGAATGAATGAATGAATGAATGAATGAATCTCTGTATGAAACCATTCTGGGGTCAACACAGAACATTTTTTTTTTCCAGAGAAAGGATTTTTTAAGACGGTAAATAAATGTGGGGCCTTTTCCAAATGGTTGAAATACTTAAATTTGCTGAAGTTCAGATAATTTCCATAGATGTTTGCTAGGACATAAGTATCAATGAATTACTAGGGATTACTTCTGAGCAGATGTATACACAAATACATAGAAAACAAACTCCTCTGGTTCAGGTAGCTGACTCTATGCTTCCTAAAACACTTTAACTGCTACAGTGAGATCCATCTGGTTATAATTTACATATTTATATTTTTAATGTAGGTATATATTATTTCCAGCAGCTTGACTATTCAAGCATATTAGTACAATTCATTACAATTAAAAGTCTTATCTTTGACTTCAATATATTTACATCCATTATGTGTGATGTAATCTACTCCATACTATTAAGGAATAGCATATTGTACTGTTAAATCTGTTTAAATTAATGATTGTCCAGTGTCAAATGATCTTTGGATATTAATATAATGAAAATATAATAAAGAACAATTGACAAAAATAATGTTGAATACTCTCATGAATCTAATTTAGAAAAGTTTATTAATAGAGTATTCTTATGGTTGAATTTACTTTCATGATTTGTATATTGTGTTAGAAAGCCAGTTTAGTATAGTAGTTAAGGCACCAAGCTAGAAACCTGGAGACCATGCATTCTAGCTTCACCTTAGGCACAAAGTCAGCTGGGTGGCTTTGGGCCAGTCACTCTGTCTCAGCCCTAGGAAGGAGGCAATGGCAAACCACTTCTGAAATCTTGCCAAGAAAACTGCAGGGACTAGTCTAAGCAGTTGCCAACAGTCAACACCAACCTGAAGGCATCAAAAAAAAATTGCGTTAAGTCGCCTTGCAAATATTCTTATCCTGGAATATGGCAAGAATTGATATACTGTAGATCATTGGTTCTCAACGGGGGCGGTACCGCCCCCCGGGGGGCAGTGGGAGGATGCTGAGGGGCGGTGAACTTGTTTTGGGCGGTAGAGGGGCGGTGGGCATGTTTTGGGCGGTAGAGGGGCGATGAGCATGTTTTGGCATTCGAACTTAATTTTAAAACTCCCCCCAAAATTTATTAAATCAATTATCCGGTATACACCATTTGTACCAGCAATAAAACGAACTTACGCGACGGCTGCCCTCACGCACTTCTAAGAATGGTGAGACGAATTTGTATTCTAGGTAGGCTGACCTTGAAGAACTCGACACTACGATTCTTCTCCGATCCCAACCAGCACAGCGCGTGCGTCAGCTGTCTTCCCGCGCGATTAATCGCAGTGCGTGCGTTGAGCGTCCTTTCAATATGAATGTTTGATTTGACCTGTGTTTCTTGAGTTGCTTTTCGTTCGCTTCATTTCTGTTTTTTCCCCTCAGTTTCGATTTACGTTCATTGTTTATTTGGCCAGTCGGCTAGATACGTGCGCTTATTCGTTCTTTATCTTTATTTTTTTGCATTAGTCATTTTAATTTTAATAAAAGGAATGCAATTACCTTCCAGGGCAAAAGTATCGAGTTAAATCGAACAAATTTGGTGTGTAAGTCTACTGAAAAAAATTACTTAAAATTTTTGCCTTTTATAATTCAGTAACTCCCCCCCCCCCCATACCCTAAATTACAGGATTTTCACAAAGGGTGGCGTTGAAAAATTTTCGGCTCCTTAGGGGGGCGGCAGCTTCAAAAAGGTTGAGAATCACTGCTGTAGATTATTAAACCACCCCATTCCATCTGATCCTGAGAGCAACTTTACATATTATTCTCTTGGTAATGAGTAAACATTTCGAATCACATGAATCACTGTAGGTCTTGTAGATACTTCAGATCAAGCATTAATGGCTCCAGTGGAAGATGGGGACATAGATGGAAATCTGATATACCACATGAACTGGATTACCGAGTTGATGTGTTGTTTTTACATACAATGCTGTTAATAGAAGAATGTGACTGCACATTCATTTGTGCTTATTTTATAACTTTTACAAATGTTTAGAAAATCACTAGGAATGAAGTACATCTAGTATTTTAAAAGAAAATAGTTAATAGGATAAGTGGCTAAGATGCTACTCCTTGTAGATAATTATTATGGGCTTCTCTGATCTGCAGAGAAGAGCCTAGCAGATTCTCAGCCTGTAGCTGGGAAATCAGCAAGCTGTCAGCTGCGTGGTGATGATGACTCAAGTGACAGTTGATTCAGAGAACAAGGAGTTGGATCCTGAGTTTGGGAGATTGCCAAGACTTAAAACATGCCATCAGCTAAGGAGGGGTGAGGAGCAGAGAGTGGCATCTCTCTTTGAGAAGAATGGGTGTCAGTTCCTCTAATTAGGCAAATCATCAAACTCCAGTCATTAAGAGCATCCCCCAGATTCCCTCCCCATTGTTGGAAACAACTGTCTGCTTCCAGACCTCCTGCATTCCCCTGGCTTTTTATTCTTGGTTTCTCCCAGCTCTTTGCCCAACAAATGGATCTTTGGTTTATGACCCCTAGACTGGATATTATGGATATTACAATAGCTCAAGTTATTGGACTGCATCAAGATCTACTCTTTTTGGCTTCAATCAAGTCACATTTATGAGTTTCAGGCAAGAACTACTTTCTTTGCAGAGCTTTTTCTCTGTAATATAAGTTTGGTCTATATTATGACCAAACTTATAAAATGATTGGAAGAGTGCTAAGTACCTCCTGCTTGCTGCTACTTGGTGTATCGCAGGACAGCAATAAACATAGTACCTAGCCTCTAGGCAAGAGTACTGCTTTCAGGGCTTTGGGATTGTAGAGGCATATGGCTATGTAAACAAGTATCCATCAATGCTCTTTTCCACTGCAAACATTGGGCTACCCTGGTTTTAAGGGGTGCCGAGAGCTGGCCAATTCATGAATGTTAATTCCACTGTAGTCTCCAGGCATCCTGTATACATGGAGTTCCATAAGCAACTTTTAAGTATAATATTATAGGCAATAATTTTAGGCCATGAATTAAATGACTGCACATACACACTGACAAACTAATGGCAAACAAGTGATTAATATGGATACAGAGGAGCATAATCCCAACTTTTAAATTCATAGTAGAAAGTTGTATAATTCCATTAATTAAATACCAAGCAATTACAATTAATAATACAATTATTAAAATAAAGTAGTATAAAGTCAGATAATATTGAACAACATAATGCTAATCAAAACATTTTTGTCACTGAAGAACAGAGTACAGTTTTCTTCAAACAAAAAATATTTTAAGTCATAACTTTACTTGCCCATCTTCCCACATTAGGGTTGTACTATTGCCAAAATCTGCTATTCGTCTTTTCCCCTATGACTGTAAAGAATAAGCCATGTCTTTCTTTCATATTAAGTTTGATTATCTCTTGTTGGAGATTTTGAGAAATCTTTAATCACCTGGGATGTGTGCGAATGCTCCATGTACAGAACAACGGTTCTGGCTGATCCATGCATGAAGCCAACTCTGCATATACTTTACTGTTCCCAGAATCCAGAGAGGAGATAGCCAGCTTCAAACAGAATTTGAAGCTATGAGGCTTTGGATGGGAAAGTAATATTTGGACGTGCCATTCGGTTTTAGTTTAAATGCAAATGCAACTTACATTTATGACAAAAAAATTATTTGGATTTTTTACCTTTCCTACGGTGCTTCCTTGCTTTAGGATAGAAATGGCAAATTCTATTTGCAGTGAGTGTGGGGTTCCCCAAAAGCAAAAGAAAAAGTCATTCCATAAATTATATAAATGACCCCATGATTTGGAAGCTGCAGAGGTAGAGGCATTTTCATTTTCCATATTTTTCAAGGAATATTCAGTATGATCTTCAAGTTTACTACCAACATATTAGCAAAACCTAAGCAGCATACGAGTTTGCCATTAGAAACATAACATTTTCAATTAGGGCTAGGGTTATGAGAATTCAGTAAAAAATGAAGCATCATGATGCTATTGAAATAACTCGGTTTGTAATAAAATTGCAAGAGATATATTGCAGTTTTCAAGATTTGGATACTGTACGGGTTTCCACAATTTTCAAACAGAAGATGTTACTTAACAGCAAATAGAAATATAAGCTATTGCAATTAAGCTTGTCTAGAAACTCTTGCTTTTTCAGCCATTCATTGCAGTAATAATCTGAGTAATTTCTTTTTGTTTTTCATTTTAGATCTACATTCTGAGCTGCTAATTACAGATATACTGTAGTTGGCAGCAGAGTTTTAGCAATCACAGGGCTCTTTATGGCAATCATGTACCAATTGTCTAGATCATATGTAATGGATGCATACTTGATGCTGCAAGGAAACATATGGTGTAAGTTGGTTTAAGCTTAGCTAGAATGTATAAAGTTACATGATTGCTTTACGAGTGGGACACCAGAGTAGATATGAAGGCCAGATCCTCCCCATCCAGCCTATCGCTCAGTGGATGACAACAGAAGTGGGCAAAAACATAACATCTGCCACCTCTCACACTCCCAGAAACCAGATGATTCAAAGCTCTCGGGAATCATCTGGGAAATCAGATGATTCAAAGCTCTCGGGAATCATCTGGGAAATCAGATGATTCAAAGCTCAGATGATTCAGCCACTCCACATTTTCTTGAATTAATAATAAATAAATCAAATGTATAAATAAATAAATTAAATAAATTAGTAAAGTATAGGATGGCTGATACACAATAACTCTTGTTAGCACTCTAGCTTGCACGCATGCAACGATAATCACTGTCAAATTTGGAAACCTTGTATTTCCCCCGGTTGGAAAAGCACAGAGTGGCCAAAATAGAGCCAGAGAGGAAAGCAAAGGAGACCTATCCTACAGGCAATGCAGACAGGCCATCTTCAAGCACAGCTTTTTCCCTAGTGGTGAGGAGAACCCTTGGGAAAAACGATTTGCTTGTCAGTCACTCGGGCTCTTGGACAAAATTTCCCCATCCTTAAGGATAAGATCTAGGATGAAGCAGGTTAAATGAAAATTAATTTTGGTTAAGTGGGTTTGGATAGATAGACACATCATGCTATGTCATATTGGGGTAATATTATGCAGAGTGCAGAAAAGGAATAAGGAGTAATCAGACAAAGAAATTAAAGGCATTAGATAACAAAAAGAAAAGGAAGCATACTTAACACTAACTTATACCAGCACCATTGATTATAGCTGATATACTTACAAATCATCCTTTCTTCCACCACATCCATGTATGGCTGCATGTACTGCCCTTTGTTCTTTAAACTTCTTGCCTCTCTCTTTTTTGAGGATCTCACCAGTATCATCCAACTGCACTTTCTGGATCTTCCCCTTTTCTCCCATCTCATTCATTCTTCATATGATGGTTCTGTGATTACATTTTCATACATTCTGTCCATATGACAAAACCATTTCATCACATTTCTTTTGTACTAGTCACTTACTTCTGTATTGAATCCAAATTCATTTATCTTCCACACATCACTGTCTAGTCTTGTTTCACCACATATGCCACATAATCTATCCTTACAGCATTCAATTTATTATTATACATTCACATCTGTATTGTCTATAATTGTATAGACAATATATACAGTCTGTCTAATATTCCCTGGAAATCACTTGGGTTTTCAGCTAATTATACAGCTTTGTATATGTGCATATATATTCACATCCCCAATCAACATAATTCCAAAAAGACTACAGACATACATTTATCCATAAATACATTAACCAACCAAGGGATATGTCTTACTCCTTACTCAGTGCTGAACCATTTACTAAGCACTCCATTTATTCTTGCACACACTTTTCTTCCTTCATAAACTGCTCTTATTGCATTTAGCAATCAACCTTCAATTCCAAACTCAAAGAAAACATTGCACAATTAAAGCCTAGTCATTTTGTCACATTCTAAATAAAGAACACCCAATAAATTGTCTTGCATTCATTTCTCAATGGCCTCTTGAAGAGCCAAAATGTGGCTTGCATGCCCCCTGCCCAGCATAAAACTGCACTACACTTCCAAAAATTTGCTAATTTTCTCCTCTCATACTCATTCAGTCATAACTGAACCAAACATCTTCTCAGGCACACTTAATAAGCTAACCCGGCCTCTCCCTGTATAGTTTTTGCATTTAGTCTTGCTGCCTTTGCTTTTGACTAGGGGAACAATTAACAGATTTTCTCCAATCATCAAATAGAGATATAATCTTCAGACACACATTAAACAAGTTGCACAGGCATTCCGTAAGCAAACTACATCCATATTTTAACCATCATGACATCTACATCTGCAGCTTTTCCATTTTTCATCACTCTCACAGTTTTGTATGATTTTATATCAATTTTTTCAAGGACTAATTTGCCTCTTCAGCACATCTCTGTGATGCCCATACAGATCACTGAAATAATTTTCCAGCGTTCCTCTCTTGGGCTTCATCCCAAATAATTTCATCAGTTCTATTTTTAATTCTGTTTCTTCTGTTGGAGGCTTACGTTTTATTCTGCACCCACTTCCAAGAGATTTTTGTTCGGTCCTTTCTATCAAACTCACTCTGCATTTTCTCTTCCCCTCTTCATCTTTGCTGTTTGCTCTTCCTCTTTGTCTACATTCTTTGCAACTATCTTTTTCTCTCTATAAACATAAAATACTTTTCATCATTTCTTCAGCATTTTCCTCTCCCCTCCCCTCCCCTCTCTCACATCTTTTCTCCACTGCTCTGTGACTTTCTTTGACCATGCTGTCCTTTGGTGCAGCGCAGGATTGCTTCTTCTTTTGCCCTACTCTCCTACCTATTTTCCTATAGTCCTACAGTGGTACTTAAAAGTTTGTGAATCCTTTTGAATTTTCATTATTTCTGCATAAATATGACATAAAATGTAATCTGTTCTCCACACAAGTCCTAAAAGTAGATAAAGAGAACCCAATTAAACAAATGAGTCAAAAACATTATACTTGTTCATTTCTTTATTGAGGAAAATTATGCAAAGCTTCATATTCAGTGTTATCAAACAAAGAATGATGTAAGATAAGGTGATCTTTCAAAGCTCATGAAAAAATATTACTGGATAAACTAGGCCCCTCAGGTCAGATGGCACTCTACATGTTATAGAGGAACAGCCAAGGATCTTTCAGAGTACTAGTGATATTTATAACATTGCTAGATTAAAGACTTCAGGAAGTTTAGTTGCTGATGTTGCCATGCAAGAAAAGAAAATCCAAAGATGCAAAGACAAAATTACAGTGGGAACACAGAACGTAGGAAGCATGAATATGGGAAAGCTCGACACAGTGAAAGATGAAATGAATCGACCACTCATTGACATCTCAGGCATCAGCAAATTGAAATGGACAGGAATCGGACACTTTTAGTGAGAAGATCATACAATTTACTACTCAGGACATTAAAAACAAAGAAGGAATGGTGTTGTTTCATAGTTAGAAAAGGTATAACAAGAACAGTCCTTGTCTACAATGCAGTAATAACTAAATAATATCAGTTAGATTTTGCAGGCAATGATAATTATCCAAGTTTATGCTCCAAACACAGAAGAGGAGTTGATGAGTTTTATGGTCAAGTTGAATTTGAAATCAACAGAACATGCAAGCAAGATGTGCTGCTTGTGATTACAGACTGGAATGCCAAAGTTGGAAATCATTAGGAGGAAAATATAATTGAACTGTATGGTGTAGGAAATTGAAATTAATCTGGGGAATACCTCATCAATTTCTGTCAATCCAATACAGGTAGTTCTTGTTTTGCGACTGCCTCATTTAGCAACCATTTGCAGTTATGATGTTGATGGAAAAGTAACTTTGCAACCAATCCTTGCATTTATTACCTTCACAGCTCTGTAAAGCAAAGGAAAGTGAAGTAAGATCATAACAGTCACAGTTTCACTTAGCAACTGCTTTGCTTAATGACTGAGTTGCCAGTCCCCATTGTGATTGCTAAATTAGGACTACCTGTATTTTTTCATTACTCACACAGTCTTCCAACAACCAAAATGATGCCTATATACGTGGACTTCACCAAGTGGAGTGCACAGAAATAAAATTGACTATATTATTGGACAATGAGGTAGAAGAGCTCAATTATAACAGCAAAGATATGGGAAGGGTCTGACTGCAGAACATATTACAAACTGCTTATGTGCAAATTTCAAGTTCAGCTAAGGCAGAAAAAGAAAGCCAATCAGTTTCCACAGTATGATCTTAAGTATATACCCACTATTTTCAAGGAGAACATTAGGAATCTCTTTGAAGTCCTAAACTTCATTGATAGGGAACTTGAGGAACTGTGGAATGAAATCAAAGATATTTTTAGAGATGAATGTGAAAAGAGACTGCCGAAGACCAAGAAACAGAAGAAAGCAAACTGGATGTCAGAACAGAAGGTGGAAATTGCCAGAAAAAAAAGAGAAGCAAAAGCCAAGAAAGATTTCAGGAAGGAACTTAACAAAGACTTTCAAAGACCTGTTAAAAGAGACAAGAAGCGGTATTCCAACGACATCTGTAAAGACACTGAAGATTGAAACAGACATGAAAAAACAAGGAAAGTCTTCTAAAAGGTCTCTGAATTCAGAAATAGGTTCTAACCTCATATTGGTATGCTAAAGGATGCTATTGGACAGATAGTAACTGATTCAAAAAAGATCAAAGGAAGACAGAAGGTGTATACTAGTAGAAAAGAGTGTGTTTTTAAAATTCGAAGAATATCAATAACATGTGTTATGCTGATGGCACTACTCTGATAGCTAAAAATGCAAATGACTTGCAAGCTCTAGTAATGAAAATCAAGGAGCACAGTTAAAAAAAATGGGACTAAGTATAAATATAAAGAAGACCAAAATAATGATAACAGGTTCAGCAATTAGCCTTAGAATTGGTGATGAAGTGGTGGATAGCTTCTGCCTTTTAGAATCAACTATAAACAAAGGATTTAGCAATCAAAAAATACACTGCAGAGTAGCACTTGGTATAGTATCAGTGAAGGCCTTGGAAAGAAAATTCAGAAGCTGAGATGTATCTATGCATACAAAGATCAGAATCATGCAGGTAATGTTTTTCCCTGTGACACTCTATGGAAGCAAAAGTTGGATTTTGAATAAGCAGGAGAGAAAGACTATTAATGCTTTTGAACTTTGGTGTTGGAGAAGACTCCTGTAAATCACATGCATACCCAAGAAAACAAACAAATAGATAATTGAACAAATCAACCAGGGTCTCTCACTCAAGGCACAAATGACCAGGCTCAATATATTGTACTTTGGACATATTATGAGAAGACCTAGCTCTCTAGAGAAGTGTATAATGCTGGGAAAGGTAGAAGGAAAGAGAAGAAGAAGACAACCAGCAGCAAGATGGTTGGACTTAATTACAGGGTTGATGGGTACACTGTTGGAAGACCTGAAGTATCAGGTTGAAGACAGATTGTCCTGGAGAAAATCTGTCTATGTGGTTGCTAACAGTTAACACCAACTTGATGATACATAATCAAACCAGGAATTATCAATATGTGAGCATTTCTAGTCAGCCCTATGTCTCACCAATGTTGCTATAGTGATATCAGTCTTCTGCAGATATCCACATATTCAGGGCCGATGTATGCAGTAGGAAATTGTTTTGCACACCATTGTATGGACACTTACTTGGAGCAATCAAGAATCGTGATAATGCAGGGTCATGTGCATGTGGAAGCCAACATGCATATGGTTAAAGGTACTAAGGTTTTATTCCTACAGACATATGAACTGAACAGAGGAGATTGATATTCTTTGAACAACATTGAATGGGTGGGTGAGATCTGAGTGCACAAATATTTTAGTAATGCCTAGGGCTCAACTTGAATGCATAGTAATATAACTTTGTTAACAGGAAACCTACCTGCTTCTGTTTTCTATCTACCAAGAAACTCCTGTCATTTGTTTAAAGCTAGTGGTAAGTATATGTAGGTGTTACTTATTTATTTGTTTATCCATCCATCTATCCATCCAATTTATATAGCCGCCCATCTCACCACAGGCAACTCTGGGCAGTGTAGAACAAAGCTAAAAACAATCAATAAATACATTAAAAATATAAAAATCAAAATAGAACAGAGAATAAAAGAACGTTAAAAATAAGGGAGCCATCTCACTAATTCCCCCATTCCCTGGGGTCCCCTGGCCTGCTGGTATAACCAGGTCTTAAGGGACCCCCGGAAGCTCAACAATGACCAGACCAACCTCACCTCAGGGGAAAGAAGATTCCACAGTACGGGTGCTGCAGCAGAAAAGGCCCGCTGCCTGGAGCCCACCAAATGTAGCCCCCTAGGCAACGGAACTCGTAACATGCCCTTCCTGCTGGATCTGATAGGACAGGCACATTAAGTATATGTTATATTTTCACAAATGGTGGAAGAGGAATCATTTGCTTCCCTTTTTCCTAGAAAGTTTGAATCCAGCCTAAATATCAGTTAGAACCTAATTTGAATGTCTGTGTCTTTTCCCATATTTCATGCAAACTTCTACTGCACAGACTTCATTAGTGCAACATCATATTGGCCTTTTTTCCACTCCTCCCCAAATCTGTTTTTTGTAAGCGCTCTCTGATAAAATGGTGGTCCAAAGATCATGAAGCTTGTCCATCTTTGTGATCTCTGAATTGGTCTAATAAAGAGAAAGGGGACGCGGTGGCACAGTGGCTTAATGATGCTGAAAGTTGCCGGCCAGAAATGGTCGACACTTCAGTGGTTCGAGCCCAGCCTTCGCGTAGCAGAGTGAGCTCCTGCTTCCTCCCCAGCTCCTGCCAAACCAGCAGCTCGAAAAGTTATGTGAGTAGATAAATGGGTACTCTCACCCCGGTGGGAGGAAAAATGCTGGCGGCGCTTGCACAGGAGACGGGAGCAGTTGCCGGTAATGCGGAAGCTGCGCACGCCCGAAAAAGGTGCGAAGCAATGGAAACCCCGCCTCCTGGGCTCGCCAGCTGGGTGCTGCTCTAGGAAGGAGGCACTGGCAAACCACTTCCGAAACACCTTGCCTTGAAAACTGCAGGGACTCGTCCGGGCAGTCACCGCAGAATCGGTAGCGATTGAGTGCGGATAAAAAAAATAAAGGTAAACAAAGGCATGGCTTTCTTCTGTGACAAAATCCTAAATTTTTATTACATTTGTCTTTTTAACAGAAATGTTCATTTGTATTTATTAGAATATTCATCTGTATATATTCTCAGGTGTAGTTGCCTCAATCTCTTTTTGGTTTCAAATGCCCTGTTCTTTCTTCTTTGAATTTTAGAAAGAAAAGTAGCAAACTCATACTCAATCTACATCATACTGTACATATTGTTTTCTACCCTGCATTTGAAGCTAAGTACAAAAGGGGGGAACTATGAGAATAGAAAACAGAGACGGAAGAAAATCAAAATTATAAAACAGATTAGAGTACCCCCAGCCCTGATGGCTTTTTGAAAAGCATTGAAGACCTGGATGTGCACCCAGGCATGGGAGTCAGGGTGTGTGTGTGGTGGGTTAGTTGGAGCCCATTGGGGATTTCATTATATTTGATCTTTAAACTCCAGCAGTCATGATGGACTTTATCTCTTGTTAGTTGCCCAGTATCAGCTATGCCACATAAAGCGGGGGGGGGGGGGGGAGGGGGAGGGGAATGAGAATAGAAACTAAGATAATTTAATAAGGTTTTTTTCTTTCTTTCTTTCTTTCTTTCTTTCTTTCTTTCTTTCTTTCTTTCTTTCTTTCTTTCTTTCTTTCTTTCTTTCTTTCTTTCTTTTGTGCCTTCAAGTCAGTGCTGACACCTGGTGACTGCTTGGACAAGTCCCTGCAGTTTTCTTGGCAAGATTTCAGAAGTGGTTTGCCACTGCCTGCTTCCAGTGACTGGCTTTGTGCCTAAGACAGGACTAGAACTCACAGCCTCCCAGTTTCTAGCCTGATTCCTTAACCACCACATCAATACTTGTGAAGGAATTGTGCTAAAGAGAAGAATGTGAACTCACTGGAAAGTTGTTTAGAGGGGATAGCATATGAAAATAGCAGAAAGGAAACAAAGCCAGTATCCAAACTTGAGGCAGTAGAAAAGAATCACTTTTTGAAATACTGTACAATAAGCCAGTATAACATAGTCAGTAGAAAGCAATGACTTAATAGGAAGTAAATTAAGGAAATAAAACTAAGATTGTGTTGCATTATATTTTAAAACAGCACATATGAATGTGAGCTAAAGTAATCAGTCATGTATGCAGATGAAAGTAACAGGTCATCCTTTTCTCTTCCCTCCCTCTCTCTCTTCTGTTTTCCAGTTTTCATTAATATTCCTTGATCAAGATGTTTTTTAAAAAACAGTGATCCTAAAAAATAGTTTAGTTGTGGGAATATTTCTTAGCTGCACAATCACCATGTGCTGCAAAAATGTGACAATCATAGCCTGTTTGGGTAAAGCATATTAATGGGGAGCTTTAAATGAGATGAGGTGGATGTGCAGTTCTTCAGTTCCCCTTTGGAACATCTGTCTCTGTCATCTCCCATTGATTTCCACTAGGATCAGAGTTTGGTCAGCCTTCCAAGAAAGGCTGCAGCTGGAGAATATTGGCACAATAAAGCAGGAATTGAAGAGCCAGCAGAAGATGGCATGTTTCTATACAGGCATTAGAGTCTGTCAATGTGCCATCTGTCTCACTCAAAATACCTGATATAAGCTCCAGTCCATTTTCCTAATAGCTTATTTACTCTTAAAAACCTGGAAGTTTTTCCCTGGATATTTTTATGATGGTTCTCTAGAACAATCATAGTTCTGTGTGCTTCCTAGTATAATGGGAATCATAATTTTGGGACTGTCAGTGTGGCTTGTGCTGTTCGTTAGCACACACATTGTTTATACAAGCAAAGAAAGTCAAGCCACATAATTTTCTGTTGGTATTGGAAACAGAAAGATCAGTTTGGCTTATGGAATTCCCCAAGGAGTTGAGGGAAGGGAAGGGACCGCCCTCCATCTCTGCTTTCTCCAAAGAAATGGTGATCAAAAAGCCTGCCTGCCTGCCTGCCTGCCTGCCTGCCCGCCCCGCCCATCCTCCCTCCCTCCCTCCCTTCCCATATGACCAAAGAAATAATTACTGAATCCTGTGTGTATACACAATATACACATGAGGGGGAGAAACTGGAGACTGCAGTTGTGATGCTATCAGTCATCGAAGATACATAGCACATCTATTTCCTATGCTTCCCAGATCTACACTGTATGCCTTGGGGTAAATTATAAACACAGTATGTATTACACTATATAGTTGTTAAATACTAAGTGTATTTAAAAAATTGTCAGTTGCAGTGCCCCATACACGAGGGGCTGGGACTTACCATGGATCATGCCATAATTAAGATCATATTCTGCAGAAACAGAATAAGGAAGCAAGATGGGAGAACTGTTCAATTCACCGAGGGAACTGTTCAACGTGGGGTGTCACACCCCACTTAGGATGGACTGGGGTTTTCACCAAAAATACGGAATGCTGGAGTGAAATCAGACTAACAATAAAGCTTTATTGACTTTCTTAAGTAAAATTAGCTCCACACACTCACACTCACCTGGTCCCATGCAACCAGGCTGATTAAACACTGGCTAGGAATAATGGGAGAAGTCTGAACTGGACACAGAAACTACTCAACACTTTGCTTCACTTCATTTTATACGAAGGTTTGTTGTTGGGCAGATTCAGAGACATGGGTTTTGCACTGTTGCTGGGCACACTTAGGTACTTGAGAAATTAGTCACTTCCCTCCTCATGTTCTGCTACAGTTGCCAGAACCTCAGCATATGTTGTTTGCTTCTCCTTTTGATTTCCTGCCCCTCCATATATGAGGCTCCACTTTGAGCTTCTGGCAAATAGTTCATAAGTTCATAAAATGACTCTGCTTTTGCCTGGTTTACAACAGGCGTTGACTTGGAAGTGAGAGTTGAAATGTGCTCCTTGACTTGTGAAGACAGTAGATAATACTCAGGTTGGAACTGACGTGTTTTTGGTGTCCTTAATTATCAAACCTAATTTGCCCAGTTTACAGAGGACCCAGAATGCTGAAGTCTTAGGGAAGGTGGAGTCCTTGGTGCTCTCTGAGCTTGGTGGTTTGCTTGCAGACGTTTCATTACTCAACTAGGTAACATCTTCAGTGCACAACATCAGTTCACTTCAGTGCAGTTCATTACCTAGTTCGGTAATGAAAAGCCTGCAAGCAAACAACCAAGCTCAGAGAGCACCAAGGACTCCACAGTTCAACCCTGAGCTACACTTTTTCTCTTCTATTGGTCTTAGGAAATGACAAAGAATGGATTATACAGGTCCTGGTTTGAGGCCACCAACTCTCTTCGATGACTTTCGAACTTAACCATAAATATGTGTAAGCATTTCTCTTACACACACACACACACACACACACACACACACACATGTAAAGGCATACTTGAAGATGCCTTTTTGAGAAAGAGAGGGAGAGGATTATTGTTGTACACCTGAGGCTTCACCCAGTTTTTTTTTAAGTTTAAACTTCTAGAAGATCCATCCTATCAGTTGTGTCCATCAGATGTATAGGATGCAGAAAGGAAGTGCTGTGGGCATATCTCCTAAACATTACAGAAATCTGATTATGTGATTAAATATATTTAAGTGTGAGCAGTGAATTATAAAACATAGTATTTCACAGCAGAGTCATAATGGGCATGGACACTCAGATACAACATGAACTGAAATTTTGAGAAAAAGAGATGATGAAATTTTATTATGCTATATACTCCAATGTATACTGGTTAACTTTGGGCCAGTTCTTCTCAGCCCAACCCGCCTCACAAGGTTTTTGTTTTGGGGAAAAAAGAAAGTGGGGAGCATTAGGTATGTACACTGCCTTGAGCTGACCAAAATTAAGGCAGGATAAAAATTGAAGAGGCAGGTGAAGGAGAAGGAGAAGGAATCACTCTATTAGAGTAGATTGTTGTAGATACTTTATATTCTGTGCTGGATTGCGCTCTTCCCATTCCTTTTAAATATTTTCTCTTTTTAGGTCTGAGACAAATGAATCAGCCCAGAAGCTTTATATTTCATATCAATGTTTTACTGCTCACTTTATAATGGTAAAGAGCATACTTTAGCTTTTAGCACTAATTGTACTTGCGATAATATGAAAGTCAACATTGAATCACTCTTTGAGTACTTTAAAAATGCTGCAGAGTGTAAGTTGCTGAGCTGGGCATTCATAGGGTCTAATGGAAGGTGTACTACAAAGTAAAGCAGTTCCTTATAAAGAGGGGGGTAAATATGAATATGTTCTCTGTTTCATTTATTCCTCTTTAACCACTTGCCCATATCTGTGTTATTTAATATTCGGTCCGAACAGTATCACAGGAAATAACTTAGTATAGAGCTGAGTACAAAACAAACAACTTTTTTTTAGTATTTTTGATTACTATTTTTTAAAATCATCTGAACAGAAGCATCTGTGCTGGAAAGGAGGTAAGGTAGACACTGATAAAAAAAAAAAAGATGGGCCTAAGAAAAGAGTGGATACCAGAAATATTGAATACAAGAATAATAAAGGGGAAATTTACAGGCAGGATTTACAGACAGTAAGGGCTCTGGACTCTTAGTTAGAAGCAAATTTAGAAAAATGAACAAATGTAGGATTTGGGACTGATAATCTTAAAAGTGCATTAAGGATAAGATCTTTAGGACTACCAGATCTCAAACTATCTAATTACAATATTAATTAAAGAACGTAAAGATAATCTTGATAGATTAATAACAGGATATGTAATAAATGTGTTCTAAGATAAAAACTGGTCAAGCAAGGATAGTTTGGGACTTGATATTTTTTTAAAGAATTAATAATCCTGTCTAATTGATTATATAATAATATTGTTACATGGACAAACACACTTTTCATTATTCCCACCAAAAAAAACCCCATTTTTGTAGAAGATGTTTTCCAGTTTGGTTGTTTAGGTTTAGTGCCAGGATTAGTTGATTGGAAATGTTAATGCAGATTAACATTTACAAATTAACATTTGCAGTGGTTCTCCTGTCTCTGTGGCCAGTTCCAATCAGTGTTGACAGGGGGTGAGAGATCACATGCACACTACCTCACTTGTGACGTGTTGCAGGGCTCGACTTTCTCCTTTTGTTTATCATCTACATGAAACTGCTAGATGAGGTCATCTGTCAGTTTGGGGTCACGTATCATGAAGAGGCTGATGATAATCATCTCTCTCTCTCTCTCTCTCTCTCTTATATATATAAAAATATAAAAAAACGCCAGGTGACACTGTTGAAATCCTGACCTGGAGGATGTGTGAGCACAGATGGCGGGGATAGACGCAGGCTCAATCCTGACAAGACTGAGTGGCTTTGTTTGTTTGACTGCTCCTGATTCTAAGAACTTTCCATCTTTAATCTTTAATGGGTTGCAGTTCCCCAGGCAAAAGTAGCGTGCAATCTGGGGGTCCCCTTGGACTCATAGCTCCTACTTGAGGAGCAGGTAGCAGCTGTGGCTAAGAAGGCCTTTGTGGATATTTACCTTGTGTGTGTTCTTGGGCCAGGAGATTCTTCACTCATGCCTTGGTCACCTCTTGATTAGATTATTATAATGTGCTCTACAAGGTTGCCCATGAAGACCATTTGGAAGCTACATCTGGCCCAGAATGCAGTGGTGTGAGCAGTGATGGGCTTATCATATTATGCACACATGTCCATGCTGCTTCACAAGCTGCACTAGTTGTCAGTTGGCTTTCAGTAGTAATTCAAGGTTCTGGCTATCACCTATAAAGCCCTGCATGGCATAGGGCCTAGTTACTTGAGGGACTGCTTGTCTCCATAAGTTTCCACCTATCCAGCAAGGTCATGAGTGGATGTCAGCCCCACTAGATAGACCAGACCATGACATCAATTCCAGAAAAGCCTACTATTTTTATTGAGATTGGCTACAAAAACAGAATCTTGCAAGTCTGATTGTGCTGTACCTCCCTCCTCCTCCTTACATTTCAGTAAATTAGGGAGGTGTATGTCTGAGCTGCTTCTGAATGGATGTTCTGGACTTTAAAAATGTTACAGCCCCCTTTGACTAGTCAACAGTTTCTGATATCTCCATCAAGGTCATCCTCCTTACTGTCTATAAAAGGTATGCTCCAGGTCCAGCTAATTAAGCAATGTTAGTTTACAGGACTGAGGAAGCATGCCTTTTTAATGATGGCTCCAGCCCTGTGGAATGATGCCTTCCCAGAGATTCATTCTGCTCCCACCTTTTAGACTTCACAAACAGTAGACATGTCTGTTCTCCCAGGCCTTGGGTCTGGATGGTAGTTGAGACCTTCTGGTCCTCCCCCCTCCCCCGGTTTGGTCTTTTTGGTTCTGTTTTCTGGTCAGTTGTCTTCTTTCTCTTGATACAGTTTGTTTTCTTTTAATATTTTATTTGTAAGCTGCCCAGAGTTGTTGTGGAGTTGAAAATTGAAATAAGAATAATAATATAGTAATATAGTTAACTCTCTTGAATGATGTAAGCTGGTAAAATATGTCTTATTTCATGATGCTGTTGGCTCAAGCTGACTATCGTAGGAAATTAAATACAGGAAATGTTATATATTTTTTTATTTTTATATATATATAAAATATAATATTATATATTATATTATATTATATTATATTATATTATATTATATTATATTATATTATATTATATTATATTATATTTTATATATATATATATATAATTTTATATATTCTGCTATGTTTTGTTGTTCGGTGCCCAGAGTCTTCAAGGATTGGGGTTGGTTATAAATGTTGCTGAATAAATTAATAAATAATTTAACCAAATAAAAACGTCATCATATAGGTCTATTGTACTATGAGATCAAGATAAAAAAAAGTGTGTTACTTGTCAAAGAAAATAAAATTAACCACATTCTTACATAAATATACAATAGGTATCTTTCCAGATCAATCTAAGTTTATTTCTAAAATAAATATAGGTGACTCAATTAGAAGGATATTGTGATGGAATGGAATTATGAAGGCCAGGCTCAGGGAGAAAAACATTTTCTTTCATCTCCTGAGGCGCGTGGGAAATATAAGAGGATGAGACTGACACCTCCCTGAGGAATTCACAGTGTTGTGGCTGGCATTACTTGGGAGCTGGGGTTTCAGTCTGGGAAGATTGATGTCAGGCCTAGCCCAAGGAACTCCAAGAGACCATGTAAATTCAGTCCAGCAATGTATATTAGCTACCACCTCTAGCAAGAATCTTCCCATGTGCCAGTCTCATCCTCTTATATTTCCCATGCGCCTCAGGAGATGAAAGAAAATGTTTTTCTCCCTGAGCCTGGCCTTCATAATTCCATTCCATCACAGATATTAATATAATACTAAGTGTATCAAAACTATAAATCTATTATTTTTATATGGTTTTGGATGTAAGTCAATTTATATAATTAATCAATTATAAGCACTGGCACAAGTAGTGATTAATATTACTCAATTAGGTTTTTTTCCAAATAACTAGTGTTACCAACAAAGAACTATTTTGTTTAATCTTATTATAGAAATATTAGTACTGTACAGTTCAATATATAAGATCTTAATATAAAAAGAGAACATGTGGTAATTAATTTGTTTACATATGATATGCTTATTTTTCTTAAAAACTCCAATATATATTTCACTTGTAGTTTGATTACATAAACATTATGCAATAGCATGTTTCAGTTTTGATAGATCTTCTGCTGTACCAGTTAATTTTGTGGGAGAATCACAGAAACACTCCCTAGAAGTTATTAATCTTCATATCAAATATCCAAAACCATTCTTCAGATGGTTTTGGATATTTAGGAGTAATTATTATAAAGAATTGGAAACACTTCTTTAAAAAACATAATTATAACCTGTCTTTTAAATTAAATTAAATTGGAACTTATAGCAGCAGAATTCATTATTGCTGCTTGGTAGAATAGCTACAGTTAAAGTAACTGTTCTCATTAAAATCCTGTTTTTATTTTAAATGGTCCCATTTTCACTGCCTACTACTGACCTGTGTATATAGAAAATTATTTTCATGTATTATTATAAGGAAGCTAGGATTGGACAAGCTATACAGTATAAAAATCATGCTGAAGGCTTAGATACACTATATTTGGAATATTGTTTTAAAGTCTTTTAAAGACAATCAATTCATACTGTTAGAATTTTTTTTATAAATATTCAGTGGGTACAAATTGAGATAACATTAGACTCCTGAACAGCTAACAGTACCATTCCTTGCTCACAATCAGAAACTAAGAGCTGCCATTTCAAATCTTTATTTAAAACTCTCTCCAGATGTTTTAACAAAATTGAAACAATTACTTTCTCCTGACCTATCTCCCCTTCTCACATTGCTTGATCAATCAGCACTTCATGAAGATAAATTTATTCTAGACATTCTAGATCTGAGTTTTGAACCATGAATATTATTGGAACGCCTATAACACAGACTTCCTTAATATCTGTTTAAACAAGCCACTATGAAGATAATACATAGAAGACATTACCCTCGTTTAAAATTACATATTAAAATTGCTGTATGAATTATGTATTTTGATAGGGATATAAACAGATTGGTTCATATAATGGCTACATCTATTGAATTGTGTTTGTGGTTGAGAAAATTGCCCAATGGTCTTTTCACAACGAATCCTGCTGTCGGTCTATCGTCCATATTCCTTAATGTTTATAAATCAATGCAACAAAAGAAACTAAATTTTTACTGCTAGTTTTATTATGAAACAACACTGGAAAATTAAAACACATTTTTCATTGGATGTGATCTTCAAAAATGTAGATAATTATTTTGATAGAAAAATTAACACAAGATATGAAAAATCTTACAATGAAAGTTAAATTTTGTCATCATATGTTACTGATATTTATAATATATTTCATAATACATACCTTGAGTTATACAAATTTTGTTTCTGATTGACATTCAGAATATTAATAAGATGTTTCTATTTCTTCTCAATCCCATGCATGTATTTCAACATACTCTCAACTGTATTTTTTTCTGGATTTTATTTCTTTAGATACCATTGTACATTTGTCTTGTTAGTCTACATTTTTGTTTTGAATTTATTTTTGAAGCAAAAAGTGGTTGTACTTCATATATTGATTTGAACTAAGCAGCAGACTTATTAGATAAAAGCATGAGATATTCCAAGCAATATTACCCATAGCCACACAATACTATTGGATTTAATAATGTATATGACCTTCTGATTTTGCATATATCTATTATTCAAAATTATCAGTATTAGAAACAGTTTAGCTGCCTTGAATTTCCAACAAAAGCAATAAAAATTCTGATAGCTCTGCAACCTTCTTTCAGAATTACAAATTTCTGGAATTCTTGAAAAGAAGCCAAAATTATAGTAGCTCAGTGAAGTCCCTAAATACTGCAATATCAGTAATAATTAATGTTTGGAATAATAACACAAGTTGCTATGTCTGAAGCTGCAAATGTAGCAAGTGATATACAACAGAGCACATAAAGAACGCAATAATCTCTGTCGAAATACATTTTGGTTTCCATTTTTTACCAGGTATCAGTAAGCTTTTAAAGAAGATCTTTTCCTGTGGTGTTTTTGCCCATAAATTTTCTGGTTCCATTCCAAACATTACCTATCAGTATAAGAAATAATTGCAGATCATTGCACACCATCAGGCAGAGACTGACATAATAGTAATAATAATTAATTGCAGCAGCAAAGAAAGAATCTGTTCAGCAGGAAGGATTCTTCTCATAGGGTTATGTCCAAATAATCTCATAAGACTATAGTAAACAATATCAAGCATGTCATCTTAACATCTTAACATCTCTAGAGAGAGACTTGCCTGTCCCTTAACTGCCTCCATAGTGTTTTTTTGCTTTTTAACACCTGTGACCAAAAGCAGCAGGAAGAGAGATAGTGCTTGCCTTAAACTTCCTTAAATTATTTGTTGTCATTTTTTTCAGAGGTGATTTAAAATTTATGCAGTCATCACTTAATTAGAATGTTATGTTCAGACACTTCATTTTCTGGGATTTTTGCTTGATGTGAAAGAGTGAGAGGCATCATAGTTCATGTAGGAATAGGTAGGACCTTCCTAAGAATAATTGCCTCTGTTAAGCATTAACAAAGACCAGAGGCAGCGATGTTGCTTACAGCAATAGAGTATTTGTGTCATGCCAGATAATGAGGTGAGCCACATCCCCTAGGAAATTGTACTCTGTAGGGCAAAGCTATTTAATACTTCCTTTCTAGTAGTCCATAAATTTATGTTCATTTTAGAAGACAGATGAAGCCAAAATAAAAAGGGGCGGGGGAGAAGAATCAGCCAACTATTTGCAAATGAGGAGTCAGGTTAGGTTAAAAAAACATGCATCAGACCAGATCCACAAAGGAAAATAGCAGACATTTTGCTTTTGTAGGACTGAAGTATCTAAACATAAGATTTTACAAATGCATTTTAATAACTGGTTATTAAACTGGATTTTTAGAAGATTCCAATTCCAATCCTCTAAAACTAAACAATTTAAAAATAAGATGTTAATGCATTCATGTTAGATCTCCAATCATCTCTTGAATTTGAAGGGTTAAAGACCAGCTAAGGAACCCCATTTCTCTGAAAAGTTGTCATCTCCCCTTTAGAGAACAATATGGCAAGGGGTAAACCAAACTGGTCTTAGCTGTTGTCCCAAGAACAAGCAATTGCAATGAGTTTGCTGCTACTTCCATGCCAGAACAACACAACACTGCTTGAACTACTATGGAGAGAAGGGGGAGGATGCAGACACTGAAAGAGTTACTGGAAAACCTCACTTATCAATTCATGGAATGAAACATATAAAGCCTGTGAAAATCAAATTGTTAAAAAGCTAATCAGTATCATGGATTGTCACCTCTTGTCAGCCTTTGTGAGGTACACCAGACAAAACACAGCCAGATGAGCTAATTCTACTTTATTGTAAAGGTTACATTAACAGAACCTTGCAACCCTGAAAGTACATTTCTCCCCTGTCCCCTTTACAGCCCAAGAAACTAGGGAAGGTCCCTTCTGAGCCACTTTCTCTGCCCACATTCCTGCCATGGGCTAAGTTGCCTTTTATCTGACTGTTCCCTTGACTGCGTCTCTTTGCCCTGTCTCCCAAGGTCATTCCCACATATCATTACACCTCTCAGGTGAGCTTTTAAAAAGAGAAGCAGGCCAGCTCCATTTTGCTTTTCTCTTTTGTCCTACTGGAGCTCTTTCCCAGGGCCACTGAAAGCCAGGTTAAAAAAAGAAGTCCAAACTTGTAGAAATCCAGACTAGAGGTCATGGAATTATTCCACACTGGAGACCAGTGGAACTAGATGTGGAGGGTTCTTTTGGAAAATGGTACACACCACTGATAAAAAGAGTAGTGTCGTCTTCCTTGTGTTTCCAGGTAGGCTTTTATTATACAAAATGGCTTAGTAAACATAATAATTTTTACTTATTTTTTAACTTATCACTTAACCATTATTACCTATACATTACCTATACTATAGATATATGTGTCTATTCCTACAGGTGTTATGTATCTAAATCCTAAAGATTCCTATGCAGTCCTTTCCTCTTTTGTCTTAGAAGTATGCTTGCCTGAGTTATGACTAATTCTTTAACCACAATTTAGCCACCTTGGAGTTAATTGGCTTCTGTTGCTTGCTAGCGTTCTGGAATTATCAGCTCAGCACTGCTGTCTGTGGCTCTGTACTGCTGCCAAAATATTGGCTTTGCAAAGTCTTCCAGTCTGTCTTGTAGAGGTGAAGAGCTGCTGGCTGGCTGTAAGCTGTCAATGTCTCTCCTGCAGTGGAGTGGCTGCCAGGCTCTGTGTTACCTTTCAGCAATTCTGCTGTTGGGTTGCTGGCATCCATGCCCACTCCTCCTTTTCCATCAGTCACTTTCTGTGCTGTAGTTTATTCTGGTGTCCCTTCTCTCCCAACAGGAACTTCTTCCTGTCTTGTTCTCCCACACAATAAGAATGTTCTTCCAACTCACTCAGATGCTAATGGTATCTTCCTTTTATAGTTGGAACTGTAGGTGTGGTCCAGTGCTCCTCATGCTGCCTTAAATTCTAAGGGGAGGGGAGACAACAAAGAAAAGGAAGGTCTTGCACTAGCTGCTGCAAGGCTCTTCCTCCACAACATTAGCAGAGATCAGTGTCTTCAGAAGCAATTGTTCATTTCTCCCCCCACCCCCGCTTTCTCTTCTTGGGCTTTCCAACTTCTTCTTGTTCTTAGTTCTTTCTTCTTGGCATACATAATACATACCTGAACTCTTCATGAATCAGTGACCGTTCTTCTTGACATACATAATAGATACTTGAACTCTTCATGAATCAGTGACCCTTATTCTGTAGAAAAGGGTGCAGCCGTAGAACATGTACTCCTGTCAGGTCACACTCCTGAAGGAATGAGGAATACTACTTGCCTCTTCCTGCGTAAACCAGGGCAGAAAGGTATTTCTGGGGAGAAAAGTGGCTGGTGGCAGCATTCCTACTTTTCAGGAGTAGCTAGGAGGGTGTAATAGGGTTATGGGTGGAGGATTTAGACACCCTCTCAGAGCAGCTTGCTAGGCCCAGTTGATCACAGCAAGTGCATGAGCGTGCCCCATTAATGCAGTAATGAAGAAAAATGTCAGTTGTTAGGGAAATAAGCACAAATTGCCAGGATGAGCACATTAGGGTGGATTAAATACTTCTTAACTTTGTTCAGGCTTTTTCATAATGACCATCTGTTTCCTTAGAGGTGAGAATCTGTGACTGCCCAGAAATCGTTGAATCATAATCCCTGGCCCTAGCCAGCATGACTAATTGTGTAAAATGTTGGGAGTTACAGTTCAGAACTTCTTGAAGAACAGATTTGTACTGTATTTTCTGTATTTTGTCTTCAATGCCTTATATTCTTGTTTGCTGATTTTTGAAACTTTCTAATACATAGTAAGAAGGGACTATGTGGTATGTAGAAAATGGACAGTTTAAAATAGGCAGGGCTACCTTGAGTGTGGACAAAATAACTTCACAGTTATGATTAAGGAGCAGTATGATTTTGGTTCAAGGGATTTTTGGTTTTGGTGCAAGAGTAGCTCCACACATTGCACATTGTATTAATCTGAGTCACTAGTGTATAAACAGCAGTAACTAGGCTCTTTTTATTTAGAGCAAAGGGCATAATTTATGGTAATAAGAACTCCTGGCCTCAGAGATCACTTGGAGCTCCAATCGCAATTCTATGATCACCTCCAGACTTCATATCCATTTAAAATTTGCATCTCATTTACAATAGGTAGACTCCACAGATTCTGTGCCTGAGAAGCACATATCCATAACTTGTCAGAGTTCAATCTCATCACTGTATTAAGGATTAACAAAATTGTATTCCTACCTCTCTCCTGCTGGAGGTCATCCACTAAAGCGGCCAAGCATATATAATTATAATGTGTGAATAGTCTGTGTCTTGCCTAACTAGAAACATGAAATAGAAATGAAAATATTTTAATTGTTAGAGAAATGAACTAGTAAGCATGTTCAGAAAATATGCAAACTACAAAACGGTGAATTTAATTGAAGCCAATAATTTAAACCAGACTTAAATCATAGGTTAAATCAGCAATTTAAATAGTCAGTTTAAAACTATGATAAGGCTGCCCTCAAACGATTAACTTCTGAAGTAAACAAAAACAATATTGTAAAAGAGATTGTACTGAAGCTAGACAATGACATTTTTTACTGCGATAAATTCATACCCTTCAAATTCAAGTCATCCAGGAGCTGGATAAGAATTTCATGCTGTGTTTAATTGGTCAGTAACTTATCACTGCAGGTTTCTGGAACTTAGTGAATGTAACAAACACGTCAGCTTTCAGCAAGTATTTATAGACAGATTGTGTCTTCTGCTCCCCACTAGGCATCAACCGACTAGTATGGGAAGTTTGGTCTACTGGTTAAGGCACCAGGCCAGAAAGCATGAGGCTGTGAGTTCTAGTCCCACCTTAGGCATGAAAGCTGGCTGGGTGACTTTGGGCCAGTCACTCTTTCAGCCCAACTAACCTCACAGGGTTGTTATTGTTGTGGGGAAAATAGGAGGAGGAAGGAGTATTAGGTATGTTCTCTGCCTTGTGTTATTTATAAAAATAATAAAGATGGGATAAAAAGATCTAAAAAAAAAGAAAGTAACATAACTGAAGATTTAAGATCCAATAAGATGCTACATTTTCAGCAAAATATGTATCCTGCAGAATTCCCTTGAAGGAGGGGAATACATTCTACAACTGGAAACAACAGCCAGTTATTTAACAATTTTGTCCACACTCAAGGTAGCCCTGCCTATTTTAAACTGTCCATTTTCTACATACCTCATAGTCCCTTCTTACTATGTATTAGAAAGTTTCTCTTAAGCCTTTTTCTCCTTTGGCCTTTTCCTGGAGCCTGGTTTTCCACCTGGGCTTCTTTCTGAATCCATTCTTCTTCCATCCTCCATCTCTAGATTTCTCCCCTTAAAATCACTACTAATCTCTTCCCAGTCCTCAGTTTATGTCTGTATAATTTATTGAGTCAGACTGACTATTCTGCTTTAACACAGAGGAGTTGGCTTCATGTTGTTTTCTACGAAGGACTGCCAGCAAAGCAAAACTGCAGCTGTGCATGCAAAGGCCAGCTAAGAAATCTTTGAAGCAGCCATGTTGAGCTTCAGGAGGATGAACTACTCCACTGGTTTAAGGAGGGGCACCTCATTCATGCCAGGGTTCTCTGCAAAGGGTCCTTTTTCATGTTTTGCATGGCCCTAATCAATAACTTTGCTCTCTGAGTAAACAAACCAATGAAGAAAAACAAATAGGAAAACAGAAAGCCAGCAGTAGTGGGGAGATCTACTAACTACTATTTTATCACTGTTTATTGTACATAAATTAAGTAAGCAAAATGTTTGATGGATGAGACCTTCAGAAATGCACCAACTGCTGGATAAGTCCTCCACTGTTCTGGAAAAACAAGGATGAAGGTGAGAAGGTGAGTGTTAGTTTGATAAAGTAGAAAATTATGTTTTAAAGACCTATTCCTTAAAGGTGGTTTTTTTTCCTTCAGGTTGAGTCAGTCTCTAAGGATGGAGTTTTGTAGTTGTAGACAATTTTATCACTAAAGTCATGAACAACTTTATGAAGAACATGGTCAATACATATCTCAAGCAACAGAAGTCTCAGAGAAGGTGGAGTGGGGGAAGAGGAGATTCAGGCTAGCTCAACTTCTGTTATAGAAAAATTGGTGGAAAGAATGATTACAGATAAATGATCAAGTAGGATCACCAAGTGCATTGGATGTAGATGTGTTACATAGATAAGCACAATCATTAGATATTGCTTATTAAAGCATTTTGACAAATTTCCTCACCAAAAACTCCTGAGCCATCTTAGTTATTACATGATGAGAGGAGAAAAATGCCGTTGTCAAATGACAGAGCAGGAATAAAGAGAGTTGTTGTACTGGAAAGATATAAACAAGGGGTAGGCCAAGGTTCTATTGGGCTCATGCTTTTAAATATGTTCATAAACAATCACAAGTTAGATAATATTAGCAATAAGGTTTCTAGTGACAGCAAATTATTTAAAATATATTTTAAGTTTCATGTGTCAGCCTGGCCTAATCTTGTCTTCATAGCCCAACAGATGGGTCTGGGAGCAGATGAAAATTACTTTGCTTATTCCTAATCAGAGTCATGCTCAGTTATGATTCAGATGATGTTGTTAACTTCTATGCTTATGAGCAGAATTGTTTTGTTAATGCTTTCCCCATTTAGCCTTGGCAAACACTGGGTATGCTACTTAGTATTACTTGCTGCTTGTTTTTACAGAACGTTAGAACAAAAATGAAAATGAAGCACTCCAAAAGACCTCCTGAAACTAGAGAACAGTTAAAATAGTGCTATAGGAGCAAACAATTCTGATTTATATTGACAGGATATGAGATAGTCATGACTGACTAGCTCAGGAGTTCTCAAAGTGGCCATAACCCCTAGGGGTTCACAAACAAGTTTGAGGACACAGCTGCCCATGGCAGGAATCATATGTGTCTTATCCTGTTTTAGCTCTTGGCCAGGGCCATCTTCTCTGTGCATGCCCAGAAAGAGGGTGTTAGGTTATTCCAGCACTGCAGCTCCAGCCTCCTTGACTGACCCAAGCTAAATATAGCCTTGGCAGCAGCAAGCAGAAAATGTTGACAGGGAAGCTGAGCCTGCCTCAGTCTGAGGATGAAGCTGCACATGTTCATGCTCCATGTGCCCAGGTTGGTATGTGTGCACTCAGCCACACACCATCCTCATTCCTTGGATGATATGGAATGATCATCCTTGCTATGATTTTTGTCACACCCAGGGACTTGGGCTGAATGGCAGAAAATGAATCTAAGAATAAGGGGTGTTTCTAAGTAAGGAAGATGTCCTTCTTGCCTACGTTTGCCAGAAGTATGTTTATGCATCCTAGAGGATATGAGTTGATTAATCTGCATTTTCTTTCTTTTTTTTTTGTTGCTTTCATCCCCATTGTATCATAATTATTTATTATGTATGTATTGCTCCTACTTCATTAGATTCTCCTCTTCCTTCTCTTCCTCCTCTTCCCTCCACCCAGTATAGCAATGATTAAAATATTGTACATTTTGTTGTCTGTGTAAACATTTTTGCCTGTCTCAGGCCCGTTCTCTTGGCAGAATCAGTTAAGTTGATTTTTTCCCCATTTCCCCATTCCTCCAATAGTAATATTTTTCATTTTATCGTTTTGAGTTACTTTAGCTGTCTGCATGTGTGTGTGTGCGTGTGCATGAATGCACAATTGTCTCCTTGCCCTTTTGGGGGCTGTGGATTCTGTAAGTGTGTCACATGCCCAAAATTACTTAGAAGAAAGACACCTCCAGGACTAGTTTTAGTTGGAGTTGGCAACTCTAGGTTGATACAGTATGGAAGGTAGAGATTGTGCAGAATTTGTTTTTGTATATGCATGTGTTCTGCCTGCCTGCCTTTCCCATCAAATCTAGGGCTGTGCTAGCTGGTGACTTTTGGTATGACATCTAGTACATCAATAAGTTGTTTTTTTTCATGGTGGAAGGGACAGTCATATTAATTCATTTATTATTTTAGGAAATCCCTGGCACAACTCTTTCCACTCTGTTTTTCCTGAACAAGCACTAAAGCTGTTGCTCCATTTATATGTTGTACAGAGAATTTGTGAGCCTTGCATCTATCCATGATGCCCATGTCTGGCAAATGATCTTGCTTCAGACAAGTTGTTCTAAATTGATAGGAAAGGCAGCATCTGACATTCTGGTTCTCTCGCCAGTTTCTAGAATTAGTAGTCAATTAACTTTTGAGACAAGCTCAATTTCCTGTGAATGTCATGGAAATATCCATGCAGTTTTCTCCTCAACAATATAAATGTTGGTTTGCTATTGTCCTCTTCCAGGATATTATTTCAGCTTCCCAGTCCAGCCCACAGCTCTTTAATTTCCTGGTACTGTAGTCTCCCATTTAAGTACTGATCATGTCATCTCTTGCCTAGCTTAGAAAACTCCAGCAATGCCTATGCTGGCTAAAATACTCTGGGAATTGAAGTCCACATATCTGGAAGGTATCTAAAAATACTGCCAAAATGTGTTAGGGCATGCATATGCTCCCACCTTCCACCATGAGAAATGAATTAAACACATTCTCAGTTGCTCCATAATTATTTCTCTGTGTGTGTGCATGTATACACAAATGTGATCCTGATGGTAAACAATTCCTAAATAGATCCTAAACACTATAGCTGAGCAGCATGATTGCACAGACTACTACTTTGAGTTCTCACTTAAGGCTGATTTGCATAATCTAATTTGAGATGTGATTTAAAAAGGCCCTTGTAATATCGATTCAATGTGCACAAATCCCCTGAGAAAACAAACTATTTATTTCGTCTTATACATTCAGTAGATTCTGCATGTCAAATTGGTGTTGTGAATTACTTTTACATGTCATGACTAACATTTCCTTGTTCTTTCTTACTAAATAAAAGTTAGTAACAAAGAGAGAGAAAACAGGAAAACAATGGAGAACACAGGTTGGGTGGATCATAGGTAGATGTAGTTATAGCTACGCTTTGCATGTAAGTTAAATGTTGATCACTGGGGTTGTGTCAGGAGCAGCCTACTTGCACATGTTGAGCATGGATTTCTTTCACAAGGACTTGAGTTTAAAACTATTAGTCAAGTGGTCCAAAAATAATTACAGGTGATTTTGTACTCTTCCAGTTTTATCCACAGTATTTGTTTTTAAAAGAGATATATTCTGTTTTGTAACAGAAACTGAAAGCAGAAACAATTCTGCGAAGTTTTAAATGTTGAGACCAATGCTATATTCTTAAAAGTATGATGGTAATTGAATTACCTTAATCCGCTCGGCATACAGAATTAATTCTCATCATCAATTTACAATTAAGCCACCACAACGGCAAGCTAATACAGCTCATTGTGAGAAAAGAGCTATTTACATTTCTTTTCTTCATATTTTCTTCCATAAATATTATTGACATTAATGTTATGCTTGTCATTTATAACATGGTTTCTCTCTGTAACTTCCACTGTTCTGCATTACTTGTAGAAAGTGGCAATAATATTTTTCTATAAATTTCTGCCGTTTAATATTTTTCTGGGAATAAATCATTTTGTCTGCCAGAAATAAATCCTACTGAAATTAGTGATGCTTGCTCCCAGATTAGTAGACAGACAGTACAGGGATAATACTGTACTAAAGCCATAAATGTGAATTTCTTCAATAGGTAAGAATAGCTTTTAATTAATTCTGCACAGAGATGAGTACTACTGACTGTTGGTTTGAGCATGCTGCCCTCTGTCTACAAAACAATATATATTTTTTAAAAATTGTGTTTTATGGATTTCACTCCGCCCTCCCCCCGGTGTTGCAGATGTTTCAAAAGCCTTGGTGATATTCCCACCCATTATAAAAGTCTGAGTTTGGAATTCCATGGGGAAAGCATTTGTTTTTCGTTGGCTTTGGAATATTAATTCTAAAATATGAATGCTGTAGTGCAATAATATAAAATCTGACTTCATCAAGAATGTATACTTTTATGTTATGGCTTTAACAATGTTGTTAAAATGAAAATGGCAGCTATTGTTTTTAATCATTGCAATAACATTCCCCAGTCTCAGAAAATTTCCAGTGGAATCTGAAAAGCTTCTAGGTATTGCTAAGCATCCAAAGAAGTTAATGATATGGCAAGGCTTTCTGGCTTTGTATAAATTTTATGAAAAGTTTTAAAGAGAGCATAAAAACTAACACAAACTAATACAGAATAAAGAAAAAAAAGAAGGAAAGAAAGAAAGAAAAAAGTGCAGAAAGAAAGCATAAAAAGAAGTAGAACAGAGCATCTTCCAATTTCCTTTGCAGCAAATATAAGTATGGTTACAAAGTTCTCTCTTAATCTATGATTACAAAAAAAGCTCACTTTTTTCTATTAACCAATTTTTTTCTAATCATCAAAGCCACAAGTCATAAATGCATTTGTTTCCATTTCCAGTCAAATGATATGGCATGGTTTTCTGATTTAGGTCAATTCTGTACAGAAGGCAGCTGCTGCTTTTCCGTGCTGCTCCTGGTTTTTCCTAAAGCTGACTTTTAAAATATCCGATTAGGATTGCAATGATTGGCACTCAGTCTGGACTATGGTCACCCTAGGTTCTGATTCCTTTGCTTCTTGCTCTTTCCATCCAATGCCGGAAGGAAGGAAGGACTTGCTGGCTGGCCTCTGGGAGTGCAGGGGGGGGGGGGGGCAGTCTCCCAATGCTGGCCTTTTCCTTTTAGGGATTATTTTCTCCTTACTAGTGTCCTTTCTTTTTTTTTCGCTTTCCTAGACATTTACAAACAAGGATCCCTTCATAGGCCCTTTCCTTTGACACTAACGCAAACCTTTCCTTCCCTTTATTGCACACTGTTGTTTTGATACTGTAATGATTAAAGCAAAATGAACAGGTTGCTCCTTCATTCCTATGTTCTAGGACCATGGAAACTGTACAAAGGAAGAAGCAATAGTTCAGCTTCACAGAAGCAAAGTAGCATTCATTGATACTTTACATTTCCATTCCAGTGTGTGTGCATTGCAACTTAAAGATTTGGGTCGGAAAGAGAAGGAAAGGGAAATTTTACAGCAGGGTTCCTCAACCGTGGCAACTTTAAGACAGGTGGACTTCAACTCCCAGAAGCCTGGCTGGGGAATTCTGGGGAGTTGAAGTCCACCCATCTTAAAGTTGCCAAGGTTGAGGAACCCTGCTTTACAGTATTGTGGGTGGAGATGGGAAGCAAAGGAAATATGCTTCACCCAGCCTGGGAGAAAACAAAATGGTATTGGCCTATTTCAGGTTTCAAACTCACACATAGTTACTGGGTGATAATAGTAAATTACTCAAGGCTGAGTAGATAAACAACAGATGAGGAAAAGAATGTAAATCAAAACAGAGTCTCTTGGAAAGAAAGCTTGCATGTTTAATTTCACTTTCAACAGGAACATGCAGAAGAGAAATCAGAATCTAGTCCAAAGTTCAGAGAGCCAAGCCAGATTCATCAGCCAGTCCAAAGGTCAGAATGTCAGGGTTTTTTTTGTTTTTTTTTTAACCCAAACAGAATATATAAGAACAACACACCAGAGCAGGAAATCAGACAGCTGTTTTTCAACAGAGAAACATGGGTCAGGACTGTCTCTTAAATCAGGCTGCAGCCACCTGTTTTTAGTTACTCCTTTGCTTGGCAAGGAGCCTCACTGAGCATCTTTGCTCTGCTCTACTTGTAGAGTCCGAGGGCGTGGAGGCTGTATTTCATCATCTGACTGCTCCAGCTGCTCTGATGGTGCCGTGTTTGATCAGCCTCAGGGGATTCCTGGCTTGGTGTCTTCTGAGGCTGACATTCCACTGGTTCAGCTGGAGAGCTTCTTCAGAGTCAGAATCTGAGTCCTGGGCCATGACAGGACTCAGACCAGGGCCAGGACTACTGGAACATCTAAGGGTTTAATGGAGCAATGAACCTCTAGAGGGAGTGGGAAACCATGGGACAACAAAAGTTTATTGACTTAACAGGTCTTTGTTCAAGTGCATGATAATAACAAAATGGTAGCTGCCCAGTACAGTGGTGGATAATAGAAGCCCAGCAGCCCAGGATGAAATGGCTGCATGGGGCTGGGACCAGTTGCTGGAGGGGAGGGGGATGCCAGGCACTATAGTCAGTTGGAACTTAGGGCTGTCACTAGATCAAAAGAAGCACCATAGATCATCCACTCCAAGGGCTTATGTTGGCTTAGGAGGGAAAACAACACTTTTGAGACAGAGCTTCTAAGACAGGCAGGGAGTGCATTCGCAATGGGCTGGGAATAGGTGGAAGACGAATGTCATCCATTCCTGCACTCAGAAGCGGTGGGTGGCCCATATTGATAAGAAAAGCAGCAAGTCCAAATCTGCTTTAATCTGCATATTCGTTTGATTTACATTCATTCCCAAAATATTGAAAAGCAGCAAGAGGATGTGATAAAAAAATGTCAATATGATGGCCATGACAGTGCGATTGAAGATGTGTCCTCCTTTGATCACACTGTTGCAACTATAATCTTCATACTTTTGACCATACCCTGCAGTTGCCCTTGTAAATCAGCCTGGCAGAGTAGCCACATCTGCTAAGATGTGAGCAGTTGTACAATAATGTCACTTTTTTTTTTTATTGTAAACATAAATAGGGTAATTTGACTATTTAGATGCTTCAGAATTTATGAATGGAATTTTGACACTTTGAAGATATAAACAACAAACAATATGCTAGGTTATAAGTACTGAGCTGTAACTGTTGTATCCAATTTTAATCCTCTGAAGAATTTGATATCCTTTTAAAGCCATTTTTCCTTCTGCAATTTCTGCTATGCTTCACATAGGAAGGAGACCTTTCCTTCAATTAAAAAGAAGTTTTCTAATTCCCTTGAGCAAATCAAATTCACACAGCTATGGATTTCTAAAAGAATTATAATACAAAGAAAGTAGCAAATCCATTTTATTTTTTTAAAAAATTCAAGATTAAAATAACTTCCAGATTAGTTTTCATGGACCGTGCGTTTTTAACCCTTACTCTCTTTAATAGTGTAATATAGTAATAATATAGTGTAATATAGTGTAAAATAGTGTAAGAAGATAAAGAAAATGAAATAGATGCCTGTGCATGAACTTCAGCATGCAAGTATATAATTAAAATGGACTATGAATTTGCTTGTCTGATTTATTACCAAACACCTAGAGCCAGGATCCTTTCAGTAGTGAAGGGATAGCCTAGACTTATAGCTCTACTGCCTTGAATTACTTGCATAACATCTTCGTAGATAAGTATGTTCAAGTACAGTCTTATTTGCTACTTTTTATCCTCTTGCCTTCAAATGTCTGTTGAAGTGTCTTAGCAAGGAAGGTTAATTTTACTTATTTGTTTATATTTGGAACAAAAATCAGACATACTTATTTTTCATTACAGAAGATTTTCATTTCTACCAGTAGAGGGAGTCTAGGAACACCAATTTAGTTTTCACAAGCGTTATTTTAAAAGAACCTTTTTAGAATTAATTTATGGGTATGTCTTATGTCAGATGAAACATAGTATTTTTCATAATTTTTGAACTTAAGATATATTGCTAAGATATTTTCTAAATATGGATCAGTTTGCACTGACTGTTCGTATCCTGTGACTTTATGTGTACAGTGTGCTTAATTTTATCATGTTCTTGACCTGGCGTGGGCTACTTTACTAGTGGTGTTCTTGATTTGTCTTTTAGCATAATGTCCTCTACTTTTGTCCTCTAAATTCTTGGTACTGCATCACCTAATAGAATGTTACGTTACATGGATCATTTAACGAAGCTGTTAAATATAATACGTGATAAACAAGAAAACATGAGGGATTGCTCAAACACATGGTAATTCAAACTGATCAAAACAGGATATAAGAAGGACATTCAAATTTAACTTTTTTAATGGCTATGTTTTTAAATGACTGATTGGGAAATGCATGAATTTGAAATAATTACCCTGCAAGCACTTAAGTAACATGTGACCACTGAAGGCAGCACACAGAGAAACACCACTATTATTTAGTATACAATCAAAATATTAAAAGAGTCCATTTAGGCAATCAAGTGCAACCCCATGCTTAGTGCAGTAATCCATATCCAAATGAAAATACGCTTGGCAGATGACTGTCTAGGCTCTCTTTGAACATACCTAGTGAAGGTGAGCTAACCATCTCTCTGGCTAACTCATTCACTGTCAAACTCTTCTTTCAGTTAGGGTTAACATTCAGCTAAAATTCAATTAAAAGCTGTCTTCCTGTAACTTAAACCCATTAATCATAGTCCTGTGCTCTGGAGTGAGGAGTGAGAACAGGGTTTGCCGTCCTTCTACGTGATATGTTGAAGAGTGGTGTCAAACACCCCCACTCCATCATCTTTTCTCAGAGTTAAGCATATTCAACACCTTTAATCTCTCTGTATAGGATTTAGTTTCTAGCTTCATTGCCCTTCACTGAACCAATTTCGTTTTCTGAATCATTCTTTGAGTATGGTGCTCCTCCTGATGAAAGCAGCATGCTCCTTTGGGTGCCCATGCTCATTCACATTAGTTTGACCATTCAGCTATCATATCCCTGATATGCTTGAAGTCTCCCCTTGTTAATTATCAGAGCAATGGAGAATCCTAGATATTTCCACCCCAAGAGACTTTGTGGATTTTCAGTCAGATCTATAGTACCATCCACCGTGGAGAGCTACTCTAGTCAGCCTGAACTGGGTAAGTTCAAGTGATGGCCATATATTCTTTTTCCCCTTAGGCAGGTACATCAGTTTATTTAAAATATTTTTACCTTACTTCTGTATTAAAAACATTGTATGAGCCTCATCTGAGATTTACCCCATTAATAAATGTTCTGAGGCACTGTTCTCAAATTGACTGTGCGTTTAAAAATGGCTCAAAACATTTGGCTGGTACAGAGTAGAGAACCTCAGTATTGATAGGATTTTGCCAGGTATCCTAAGGAATTGTTCATCTCACTTTATTTCTGCTTATTACACTTTTTGATATATGAAGAATTAACAGTCAAACAGACAATGATAATTGTTAAAGACAATGGCCATTCCTATGACCATTCCTATGATGAAATCATACTGAATCATTCTGAAAAACAGGATTATATACCTGAAATGAGAATGCAAAATATGATTATTAACAATTTTAATGTAAGGATTTAGAAGGCAAGCACTTAAGAATGAATAATATAAGCCTATTCTTATGCAATAAGTATCAGAGTTGTTCATAACTGAATCTGTGTTACTATGTCTCCATAGGCAACCCCTCCCCCCACAAAAATTCACTGCTTCTTGCAACTTAATTAATATTGCAAGATGCTCCCATGGAAATAATCTTTTATCAACTTATACTAACTTATCATGACATAAATGTATGTCATATATTTCTTGCCTGAGGTGTCAAAAGGCTCTTGGTTTTTTCTGCCGTGAAAGAATAACAAAGCTAATCCTAAAGTAAATAAAAAATTGTTTCAAAGAAACCTTACATTTGCCCAGTTTCCTGAAACAATAACCTTTTCTAGAACTAATAACGGTGAACGTTAGTGTATGATTATGGTATAAGTTAAGTTCCCTAGTTTGGAATCCATTTTGAAAATGGCCACAACAGCTACTAACTGGAGTCAGCTCCATGTTTTTTGATCAGATGGGAGACTTTGCACTTAACGTCAGCTTAATACTGTTCTCCGAAACCAGTATTTCTAACCTTGGCAACTTTAAGATGTGTAGACTTCAACTCCACTGGGCAGCCAATACATTTAAAATAACAACATAACTCCCAGAATTCCCCAGCCATTCCCCAGCCAGAATTCTAGGAGTTGAAGTCCACACATCTTAAAGTTGCCAAGGTTGAGAAACACAGTCCTAAACCAAGCATTTTCCTGGTAGTCCATTACATAATTCGTGTAGCTTCTAGCTGTGTTATCTTAAACAAAGCATTCATAAAAATGAAGAAAATATGATATGCAAATAAACAGAAACAATAAAATGGAAAATGTTTTCTCATTTTTAAACATTTATTCTAAAAAGCTGGGAATAAAGAGCTGTCCTAAAACAAAAGCTGAAATGCTGTTGTTGAAAAAGCACCTAAATCATGAGAGCAGGCAAACTTGCTTCAGGATCGAGAAGACTACAGTAAAAGGAATTTTCTAAAGCAGGCTATTTATAAAATGTACGTGAATCGAAATGTTTCTGTTTCTTACTGCTAGCTCAGGATGCCATTGATCAAACCTGCGCCTCTTAGGGAAAAAAAAAGATTCGTTAGTCTTTACAAAATGATAATTATATCTTCTATTCCACTCTGTTTAAGATTTTGAAAAGGCAATTAATATATATTACGATGTATCTTTCTCATTGTAACTTTTAATTGAGGTTGTCTTTATGGCACCAGCACTTATTGCTGTCTTGTTGTAAGTCATTTCTTTATAATTGGATGCACACTGTCTTTGAAATGCAATTTTCTCTGGGCTTGTAAAATGCACACAGCAACCAATTTACATGTGTCCTTTCGTAGGCAGATGTGCCTTCACTAAAAATAAGATGCCTAAAATTGTTGCCCTAAGGACAAGATTTTATTCAGCAAACAAACAATGAGTAGGTGAAGGAGAAGGTGAACTAAGCAATGGTGTGTTAAAAATGCAAGAGATCAAATTTTGGCATGACGTGTTGGTGAAACTTATTAGAATTGATTTATCAAATCAAAACTGATAATATGGCTCCTCTCTGAATCAAGAGAATATCTTCCACTATCACTCCATCGCAAATTTCATTTCAGCTTTAATTCAAATGAAATAAGCTTGTTCTTAGAAATAATGGAATTTTTTAAAAATCCACATCCAGTTATAAAGGAAATGTTCTTCCAGATTAAGCTATAGGAGTGTATCTGTCATTTAAAAATGTCTTTGGAAGTGGAATAAATGGAGATGTTGCACACTTTGTCAGCAGTTATAAATCTAGCGTGTTATTTTGATTGCCATAATTGCAGTGACAGGAAATGTCACTGAGATGCTAATTTAATTGTTTTTAAATGAGCTATTTTTATTTCACAAAAACTCACCACAAAAGATATTAAATGTTACCTAATTTATATAGAACTACAATAAATCAGAATAGGAAGGAACTCTAGAGTGGATGGCTATATTAAATCTAAACAACAACATAGACACATACTAATAAATGTGCAAATAGGAATTGAATACTAAAATGTACTCTTTTCCTTTGCCAGCTTAGTAGAAATGTCAGAGGTCAGCAGGGTAGAATTTTTTCTCTCTGAGCTTCTGTTTCAGACCGGGGTGGGTAACCTGTAGTCTTCCAGATATTGCTGAATAACAACATTCAACATCACTTCCAACCAGCAGCATCCCTCGTGAAGTTGGATATCATAGTCTAATACATCTTGAAGGGCTGATACATCTAGAGATCACCAGATTGAAAAATACTATCAGATAACACATGGAGTATAACTATTTGCCTGGACTCAACCTCACTCTAAACCATAATGATGTTTGTGAACCCACCCTTTGTAATTTGTAAGCCATAGTTTATAGATTTGCATGTTTTGTGAGCCAGACAATTGAGGAACTCTTCCCCTTTCCCTTGTCCATTTCTGGGAGGCACTAGAAGCAAGCTCTTGTATTCATCAGCTTTTTTTAAGGCCTAAAAAAATATTAAACAAGTACTCATGAATCTGTGTTGACAACCATCAAGAACCCTTCACATGTGAAAAGCTTCCTTCGCTGGCTATGACAGTCAGAATGTATGAGGCATGTTCGCCATTCAAAATATTTGCAGAAGATATACTTTATTAACAGAACTGCATTACTGAATCATTATTAGCATTGTCTTTTAATCAGTTCTAATGCAAACAGTATTTATCAATGTACCTAATGTTATAGAAGTTTGAACATCTGGGCAGGGTTTTATATACTGAGGAGGTTTTAGGTTCCTGGAGTTGGTCCAGCATTATTCTGAACAAATGGACAACCAGCAAGTTACATGCCAGTTTCAGAAGACTCCCATGCAGCTTGTCATTGGTGGCCTGCTATGGCTGCTGTTGCTGCACTGAAAAACAAAGTTCCTCCATGCCACCACAACTGCCACATTTCTGCTGAAGAGGTTACATAACACAGTTATTCTCACACATCTTCTCTTCCAGTGAATTACTCTCCTGACAGTCTGCCAAAGATTTGCCATATTTGAAATAGAGATGAAAAGTCTCCATTGTAATCATACATACTATTTTGCCCAGCTGATAGGTGGCTAATCTTAAAATGCAGAAAAGGAATACTTAAATCTCAACAGCAAAAGAAAGGACATGAAAACCAAAAATCCAAGTAGCTGTACCAGTGTTTGATTCTGATGTGTCTTCTAGGGAAAAATTTAACTTGCTTTAAGCTTCCTAAGAAACCTTCAAAATTACATTATGCATCCAACTCACCAAATAAAAATGCAGTTTGTCACTATGTATCCCATTCACATATAGACTTTGACCCCAAGTATGATGTGGGAATGAAAAGCTTTTTTTCAGAGGAGCTGTGAACACACAGTAGAGGCACACACTAGATTCCAGGAAAGTGGGGAATAACTGTTCTGTGGTAATAAAAAATAGTTCAACTACAAACCCAAAATTTGTTAGATGCATGGCAAAATAAAAGAAAAAAAAAGTTTGATTAGTCTACCTATCTTAACTCTAATCTCTAGCAGATGAAGGGTAAAGAAGATAATGCTTCTCAAATCAATGGTAAAAGGAGGTACAACAAAAACAGTAAACGTGGTTTTGGGAAGGAAAATACCAAGAAACTGAGCTGAGTGTGACAATATTCCTGTGCTGGTATGAGTCTATGTAATATTGAAACACATAATCAGTAGATTGTATCTTGTTCTTCAGTTTCTTCCAGCACATACTTGCCCATTTCAGACACACTACTGGAGTATGATAGTAGAAGATTTAAGTGACATGAAATTCAGCCAGCATTCTCTGTTGCCTATGCCATTGTTTTTGCTCTGTGTAGAACTCCCATCTGTTCTTTCCAGCCTAATTAAACCCTATCAAATAATTCACTGTACTCTATTTTTATTCCATGTTACAAAGCCTTGTAACCTAGCCTTCTGACCATGATCTCAGTTTATGTCTCATTGAAGACAACTGTATTAGCATAAGCATGTTGAGCTAAAGAACTTGCCAGATTGAGAGTGAATTTTTAATCTCTTCTGCTTAAGGTGTCCAGTCCTTATTTAGATTTAGGTTTATTTGAAATAAACATATAAATCTTTAGCTTTTCCAGATTTTTCACTGATGGCCATACATGTATATAATCTTAAGACCCTAAAATGTTATGACTCTGTTTCCACCACATGACCCATGTGAAGAAGAAAATCGGTTTAAAATAAAATGACATCCAAATGCATTGTGTACAGGTAGTTATGGGGATGCATACCCAGTCGGTATAAAAAGTGATCAGGTATATTCCCCCAAAAATTTTGACAGAAAAAAAATGATGAGAATAATTAAGAAGCAGGATGTTGATTTTAATCTGAGGCAGCAAGATGACAGTTTATTTGATGAATGGAATTGCTAGCACAAGATTATGTAGAATATCATTCTATGTTTTTGTTTCAGGTTTTATCCAACAGTAAGACTGTCTGTATCCAAATATTGCTCAGGAAATCTAGGAAAGAGAAAAAAGAATCCTCCTTTTTAAAGGTTCCATATGCATTGACCCTTGCATCAATTAGAGATCTAATTCCTTGTCAAAGGATTATCTTCCCATTCCCTTTTCTCTTTTCCTGCGTAGAACATGCAGTTCGATATTTCTGCATTCCAAACAGCAGCTGAAAAGCATCTTTATCATTTTAACAGTTTTATGGTGCTTTTCCAAAAACAGTAGGTTTTAAAGCTTGGTGCAGTGCATTAGCATATGGATTCCGCAAAATATTTCATCCTTTTGTGACTCCCTTTTGATCAATTATGTGTACGTAGGCTTTCTCAAATTATTTTATAGGGAAAAAAAAACCCTGATCCTCATAAACAAAGACCAGTTTTATACTTCTAGCTTTATATTTTAGTTCCAGAAAGATAACAGCTATATATTAAAGATGCACTGCTATTTTTAAAGTTACACTTTAAGATTGTGACATTAGCTAATTACGAGCTAAATGTCTTCATACATACCTTTGTGTGTTCGTAACATATATTGTTGCACATCCACACACACACATACCTAAAGTGGGAGAGTGTGAGGAGTAAGATTTAAAATGCTATTTTCCATTGGCCTGACAATGTCTAGTGGGATTTTTGCAGCAGACTGCCTCATAGCATAAATTTATGAAAGCTCGCTCTGTTTCAGAAGTAATTTACCATGTGGCAGTAGACACTATTGTTTCAGAAACAAACACAAAACCCCGTTGGCTATACAGAAATGATTATGTGTTTCTTTGACTTCCAGCTTATGTTGAAACTCATAGTCCCTTCAGTCTTGGACATTATGAGGCTGTTGCTCAAATGTTCTAGTACCAGTAGAACAAAGGCATGAGTTCTAACACCAATATGCTGTAAGATGAAATCAGCGAATCACGGAGCTTTTTTTTTTTTAAAGAAATTAATTACAGCAGTGATTTGATTCACCAGAAGTCATATCAATTTGGAAATGAGTTGTTTGAAACTTTAATTCTGGCATTGCTGCATTGTTTACTGTCTTAGGGAAAATACATACTAAGGTGATCCGCAGGTTTCTGTTTTGTTTTATTTTTAATTATATTGGCCACAGTTCTATCTTTCATACATTTGGTGTATTTCTTCATTATTTTCTATGTAATATGTAATGCGCTAAGTATAGTCTAAGAATGAACAAAAAAATTACTTATATAGTCTAAGAAAAAAACAGTTAAATTTAATAGCATTAAGATATCACTTAAATAATTGTGACTTGTATTGGAAGTGACTGATGCAAGCTATTCAAAGAGCATTTTTTTTAAAAAAAATCTTGCCTTGACTTAGTTACAATATTGGTTCCCTCCTCACAGATTTTTAACTACTTAAGATGGCATATTATTGGAGATGCACGGCCACACATATGCATGATTGTTACATTTTCTTTTAGCTAAAAAGTGAACAAGGAGATGCACAAATAAATCATGAAATTCTAAAGATACATATATTAACATTACAATCCTTAAAACCATAGCCAAATGTCAAAAGCACTTTAAAATACCTATTTGAAAAGAGGTAATTAACATATTTTCTAAAATCAGGAGTTTCTGGTTTCTTGATTTTTACTTCTTGTCATTTGTGGGATAATTTTACAATCAGTTGAAAGGGATTTTTATCTTTCAAGGAAGAGTGGATGAAGTTACTTACTACTGCTCACTTAACCATTAATGCAGGAGAATCTCTCATTTTGAGGGCAAGAAAGGCAATTATAATCTGAAATTCGAGAAGAAGTGATTTTACTATTCAGATGCAAATCCATTTCTTTTCCTTTTGCTCAACAGAAAAAAATAAAACCTTGAAAGTATCCTGATTTACAGTATATGGTAGAAAAATCCCATGGTTATCTCAGTGATCATTAGGTTTCACATGAGATGAGAAGAAAGTGAAGGAACTTCGAGGGAAGTAGCACCAAGAACCCTTCTAATCCCCTGGAGCCTGGGTCCATTTCATTTCCCAACAAGCCAGACCAGACCATTTAGGTCCTCTCTTTGCAAAACAGTCCTCTTTGCCATAAGTATAGCATTTGGGTGATCCTTGAATTTAGCAGGGCATTCACATGCAAAGCAGGCAAGTTTTTTATAATATAGCCATAGACCTTGGGTGACACAACTTTGCTTAGGTAGATAGCAGAGCTCTGCTAACTTTAAGCTGAATGGACTCAATTTGTGAGGTCTGTAATTTGTGGATGAAATGGGTGGGGAGGAGAGAAAGAAGGAGAAAAATGGTTTCTTCCTTCCCTGCTTGTACTCTGTTGCAATTCCTTGAATCTTCCATCAGTGTCCACAGAGACCTGGATTAGTGCCATCATTGTATGTGGGATGCCTTGATGAATGAGGTTATCCTGTATTTTATCGGATAGACTGTCTTTGAACTGAGAGTTGTTTTTAACGAGATGAGCAGTGACAAATTTGATAAATAAATAAATAAATAAACTGTCAGTTAAGCTTTTTTCATTGCAACCCACATCCTAAGCTAAGAGCTGAAGCTCAGAGATATTCTTGCACCAACTGCTTTTCTTATGTCAGGTTAGGGTGGTAGAACCATCAATTCCTTGGCTTTCAGCCATGCTGCAAAACTGATGAAGTTTGATGGCTTAAATCAGAAGGTAGAGATACCTACTTTACAGCTCTCTCTGTTATTAGGATAATTATAAAACCTATATGGGTTTGGTCAGTGGGGTAATAATCTGTCTGAGGGAAATGTATAGTTCGCACTATACAAAGCACTAAATTTGCTTTGATTCTCATAGTATTTGTCTGGCAGGGAAGCAGGTACTTGGTATTGGATAGCTGTGGTGATGGCCACTGTTGCTGTTGTGTCAGTTACAGGATCAGCCTGGGCCCCACTGGGAAGGGCCATACTAATGTTGGTTAATTCTGTTCTACCTGTTGGGCTAATTGGTTTATCATCTGGGCTAACTGATCAATTTGGCTTGCTACATGGTTCTGATACTGAATAAGGCATTGGTGACTTCATCAACAGTTGGTTGAGTTGCCAGAGAGTCACTAGCCACAATCTTAATCCTTGATTTCTGGGTGGTAGCTGCACTCTATAGTACTGATGGGAGTGATCAACTGGACAATCAAGCTACCGAGCTATCCGAACAAGGTTTGACAGTGTATCTCGGAACTCCTAACTCTTTATGGCTTAGCTCCTGGGCTAGACTTGACAGAGGTTTCACAGACACAGCTCATCTAGAGAAGAATCTTTATGGCAGACAAGTTGATTGACTACTACCAGTGCAAGGGTGCAAATAACTCTTATAACCACTGTTGTTTAAACTTGTAACTGTTTTTTCTCTTGTCCTTCTCACAAATTAACAGACTCCTGTTTCTATTTTTGTCCTGAATAGAATGAGGTGAAACAGGCTTTATAAAAGGCTTTGAATATTTAATGGGTGATTGCCAGTCTTGGTTCGGTAGCTGAGGATCTTCTGCAGCTGGTGTGAGGTCTGAAGTGGGAGCTGCTCAGCTTGAAGACCCCCAATCACCCTTTGAGTACATGGCTGGTTACTACCCTGATTTACCTCCTCTCGTGGAAGGTAGCCTTTCTGATAGGTGTGACATTGGCTCATTGAGCTCATTCCTTATTTTTCAAAATAGCCCTTTCCCCAGATATTTCCTTCTTTAATCAATTTCAATCTTTCACTTCAACCAAGACAATATATTGCTTATTTTCCCCCATTTCCTAAACATTGCTGGAAACATTGCTTCATTCCTTAGATATCTATTACACTATTTTTAGCTGGATATATAGTATCATTCTACCAGGATCAACATTTATTCCTGGTGTCTAACATTCTTTTCCCACGGACATGTTGTGTCACAGGCCAAGCACTCCTTGCATATGTTCATAGTGTAGTTTCAAAGCATGACTATCAGTGTAAAGAGAATTGGACAGGATATGAAGGGAAATCTGTTCCAAGTCCTTAAACCAGTTAACACTGAGACCATGAGTCTGAGGCAAGAGCCGTACGCAGGTCACAATCAGATTCTTTCAAACAGGTGGCAGAGAGATGCAAATTTTAAAGTGACTAGGCTAAACATTATTTCTAACCATCTGCCTCACCCTAGCTCAAATGGTCTGAAATTTCCTCTAGCTGTAGCTTGTGTGGCACTCAGGTAAGTTGATCTCTTTGCTGCTACAGCATATCCTTCCCTCAGTATGATTACATTGCTACGCAATAGTGCTTATGTTCTGTAGGGTGCAGATGTGACTTTTATTCTGTAAACATACATGGATGAGGATCTTCTGATTCTTTCTTCAGCCATGTGTTTTTCAGGCTGCATGCTTCTCTGTTCTGTCTTAGATACAGTTGCTGTCTCAGAGGTGTGCATCATCTCCCATAGATGCCACAGTTTCTATCCTTATCCTTCAAGCTGCTGGTTAAGATTTTTTAAATGGAAAGTGGCAACTATCGTCTGACAAATAGTATGCCTCCTTCCAATTTGCACCCATTCCACAACAGCTACAGCAGCATTAGCGGCCTTCGCCCAAGGCAGTACCCAAGTAGAGTCATGCTGGACAGCCGTATGGGCTCATCCACCTTAATCCAGCTCTCTAGAATAGACCTCTGCTCAGACACTGATGCAGCCTTGGAAAGGTCTGTCCTTTATTTGGTCACCTTATGATCATATTCTTTTCCACATCAGAAGCTTGCTTCTCAAAAGTATGTGAATCATAGAGATTATAACAAAGAACCCAAATTCATACATATGGGTTATATACCTGTGTAGAGCCCCATTCAGTGTTTTCTGCAACTTAAAGAATTGTAAGTTACAGAACCCCCACATGAATAGCTGCAGCTCCTATCAAACCCCTTCAGAAACAGCAGATTTGAAGGAACAGTGAAGCCACCTGAGATTAAGCAGGAGGGTGGTTAGATTGTATGAATTCACTTCAGGAAGTATAGTTATAGATAAGTAACTAGTGCTTACATTCAAAGCTCACTTTGTTTAAGGATATCCTAAACTAAAATACATTATGTCAAGGTAATGATCTAGATCTAGATCATTTTAGATCTCGATCGTTTTTAAAAAATTGTATGAAAATATAAAGAAGGATAACATAACGTAACGTAACATAACATAACAATGCCATACAGAGCCTATGATGCCATAGACCCTTTTAGTTCTGTAGGAACTAAAGGCAGTGGCTTTTACCATCCCTGCTATGTGAGATAATTTTAACTGAAAAATCAAGATTCCAATCCAGAAACTATTGGAATAATTTATTTTTCTAAATTGTCCTAGCTTTCAACAATAGATCAACATTATGACTAGCTGAAAAGTATAATATCTTACCAGAAGTACATTTCTTTATGCATCTATAGTAGCAAGTGAAACCTCTTCTTCAGACAGAGAGATCTGCTGCTTTGGGGATTACATTAAATCCCAGAGCCTTTAATTATATGCATGTTGCCAGTAGAAACAAGCAGTAGTTTTCCTGTATAGATTTTTTGTTTTATTCTTGCTTAGGTTCTGTCATGAACTGTATTGATAGAATGGGCAATGCATAATGCTTTTTCTTTTAGTTGTTCCTTTTCTTCTTTAATACTGATGAAAAACTACTGGTTGTGATTTATTTCATTAGACAGTATGATCAAATGCTGTAAGTCCTTTATTAATCAGGCTGACAGAATACTTAGGATTCTTATGACAGAATACTTACACATTTTCAGAAGGTTTTTGTTTGTTTTGCCACTTAAGGTGTTTCACAAGTTACAAATGGGAAAATGGCCGTGAGTGCAAAATTATCACATTATTAATATATGAGAATTGGTGACTTAAAAAAAAATACTGGGCATATTTCTCCTAAAGTTGCTGCTGAATAAAGTCTAGACATTTCAGCTCACCTTGCACACCAAGGAAACTTTTGATAAATATGCATCAGTGTTATGATCCAGCTTTGTTAAGCATATTGATGTTCAACTCTCTCATTGAGTTCCCAGATAACTGCTGTCTAATATGCAAAAACTACTAAAATAAAATTCCTTTCAGTCTAATACACTGATTTTCAAAGATGTAGTTTGGACAACTCTGATTTTGCAGAATGTTATCTGAGATTCACAAAGTTGCAAAGATGTCTTGGTTACATCTGCAAGTTTTGTACTGCTTTTGTCTTGTTTTTGCACACTGCCACAGGGAATCTGAGTGTATATCTAAAACAGCTTTCTCAATGTAACATCCTCCAGGTGTAATGAATTACAACATCTATCATCCATCATGGCCGTGCGGGATGGTGGTGGTGGAAATTAATCTAACACATCTAGAGGGCATCAGATTAGAAAGGATTGCCTACACCATTGCCCCAAATTCTCTACAGTGAACAAAGACTTCATGCAGTTTCTTATGGTTGAAAGCCTTTCCCTTAATTCAAAGGTTGAAAATCATGTCGTAACATATTCATCTTTAAGGGTGAATCAAGTTTTAGAAATATCATAGCATATAAATTCAGTTACACAACTGTTACACCACTGACATATTTTTAAATACTTTGAAAAAGAAAGAGCAACAGAGTAGGATATATTTGTTTGTGTGTGTGTGTGTGAGAGAGAGAGAGAGAGAGAGACACACACACACACAGAGACAGAGAGCAGAGAGATGGGGGGTCTTACGTGGCAGGTTTGAGGATAGGATCTGCTTGAGTCACCTGTTGATGGCTATTGTTCTGTTTTGATGTATAGGAAAAACAATTAAAAAAAACTATGAAAACTTTAATATGAGCAGTGTTAAATTATCTTAATATACCAGATATGTCACTACAGTTTAAAGTTAAGCAAATTTTAGTAGATTTTACTATGTTTAGAGCAATGAATATTATTTCCTAATAATATTTCAAATCATTCTATTTATGAATTATTTAAATGTTGAATACAATTTTGTATCTTCCTATAAAAATAGGGAGGCACTATTTTTAGCAATTTTTGCAGTATATACTAGTCACAATGCTATATGACAGTACAAACATAGTATTAAACAGTCAAACTACATCACTAATTCATCAAACTGATATTCTGCCTTGGACTTATAAGTAAGCCATGAAACAAAATTATTTTATTTCTCCTTACATAATGTGTAAGTTAGATAGTTTCACTGCTTTCACTAAAATAAAGCAGTGGAAAGGAATTACTGTTATCCATACTGCATAGTCAGCATAGTTTCTGAAAAGGAATTTTAACATACAGAAGGTAATTCTGTTCTCTGGAGAAGCTTGTATCAATCAATCCCACATGCTCCTTTGGATTGCAAGATAAGGTAATGTGTTTTGGGAGTCAGTCATACTTGTATGAAACAGAACTTGATCGTAACCAAACTATTTCTCCAATCAAAATAAGTAAGAAAAATATCAGGGTCTTAAATATGTATAGGATACTTTAAATCACAAATTCTTAAATTGGGTAAATTTGGGGAGCCCCCAATATTAATTTGGGAAGTCTGCATAACCAAGCTGGAAATAGTAGTATGTCAAAGTATTCTGACCAAATGAATTTTACATATTTCATATGTATCAATATTCAGACCAAATGAATTTTATCATATTTCATAGATATAGGGCAGAAATTATCTCAAACGTGATCTGAATCTTAGGAAGGGAGTACATTTCAAGAATTTTGTATAAATAAATTAATTTGTTATGCTGAAATGCAGTGGTAAGTTTCAACAATAATTTAGGGAAGCAAGCCAGCTTCAAGCCATAGTTTGTGATTCCAAATTGTTTTCCTGAATGATGGCTACATTACCCTTAATTTGGGGGCTAGACAAAATGATTAATTGTAATTAATTACAAATAAAAGTAAACGCTTTCAGTCCCTTTGTATCTGTGCTAAAGAAGAAGCGGATGTACATCTGAAGCTTGCCTGGAGTCCTTCATGTAGTATTAACCATCCAGAAAACCACACATTGGCAGCAAAGAATGTTATGCCTGTCTCTGCTGTCATCTAATGGCTGGCTGGTTTTTTGCAGCCCAGATCTGGTAGTCATAGTCCTAAACTATATTAATCTGTAATTTCCCTTTGTGTGTCTGTTCTGGTCAGTAATTCTGATGCGAGACTGGCTTTGGTTATCTTGGTCGTTACTTTGTTGGAAAGGTTATTGTAATTTTATAGTTTTTAGAAGTGATTATAAATTCTTTAGTTTTGAATTCCTGACTGAGGAATTGGAACAAATACAGCTATACTGGGGGCTCTAGCTATAGGTCAGATAATACCCAGCAATCATACAGTTTTTAATATGCTGTATTCTGAGATCTTTGCAAAGTATCTGTCAGTAGTCTAAGCATAATGTAATGAAGATGTGTGTCATATCTACCTACTGAAGTTTGATAATATGAGTCTATTATTACTTGTGGGTCATCTATTCTTTCTTTAATCTCAGATCTTTGAAAATTACTGCCTGTTTGACATGATATAATATTGAGTATATTATTGAGACTTCTACATAAGCTTCATGATCACACACTAAAAATAATGGGCAAAATTGTGACCTATTGATATTTTAGCACCTTTACCATCATTGATATGGTATTTTAATGTTTGGGAAAGCTGATCATTGATACAGAATTTAATGCTCAAGAAGAATATTGGTTATATCTTCTTCCCCTTTTCATTTGTCTTGAAGAATTACCTTCAATTAATTTATATTTGACTGAGGAATAAATGCAGGTAAGCTGATAACATTTGTTAAGGCAGTAATAGGTAACAATCATCACTGACTGCAGAACTGCATTATAGAATGTGAGGCACACTCAGGCTATATTTGATGGAATAATTCTAATATTTATCCAGTGTTTAAGACTTAGCAAATTTGAAATGCTGCACATATTGTACCTATGCGAGGGGTGTTTTTTTAGCATTTGGGCTGATAAGGAAACATCCTTATTTTCTCATTAGAACTTGGCAGCTGTCATTTATATTTTTGTAATTTGAAAAGCTTGACATGTAAAATATGTATTTCAGAAGACAGGTTGAAGTATGATTTTAAATCCCTTTTTGGCTGAGGGATCCCTGTAATCTTTTCTATGCTTGAAAACACAAAAGCAAAAAAAAAAAAGAAACAAACAAACAAACCCCAAGTATCTAAATGTTGATCTGAACTCTTGAAGGCTTGAAGAATGAAAGTGTTTCAGTTTTGCAGTTTTGAACAGTAAGATCTCAACTGGAGTTCTGTTCACTTTAAATAAATATTGAGGAACCAATCGACCCTTTTGTTAATCCAGATAAAATAGGGCACAATATTTCAAGCCAAGTCCTATTCGCTCTTAATGTGAGACTCCTCATAAGAGCTTCTGTTCAACATAGGGAGATTAGGAGGAATCAGACATGTGCATGTGCGAGTGTGGACCCATTCTCATGTCTTGCATCAAAGTAGTTGTATTCTTTGGCCCTCATAATTGTTGTCCTGGAAATTCTCTAAGGGTTTATTTTAAAAAATAAAGTTGTGATTTTTGGTCAAAAAATGGTATACCACTTAATATAGGTACAGCATATTATATTCCTTATCTAAGAATAGACTGTTCATTGTAAAGCCTTGAAAGTAACAGCCAGCTAGCAATAAATGGTTTTATAAAGTTTCAGCATATCAAAGGGCTTATCAAATCCATTAAATTCTTCATTTAATAAAAACAAATTGTTATTGTTGCTGCCCAATCCTAGGAAAAGATGCGGCTGCTTTACAGAGTTACAGACAAGTGCTATATACTTTCCCCTGCATGCCTGAAGCATCTTTTTGAATCCCTTCTCAATGACTTGTTAAAAACAATTCTTTTTGATGTCTCTAGAAGTGGACTTGCTTCTTTTCTCCACTATGAAAGAGACATACTTCTAGTCCAATTGAGTTCCTCTTAGAATGTTTTCTGGCTCAGATTGAGATCCCTCTCGGATAAGGGGTGGTTTCAACTTTTGTCTTTTGGAGTAAATGAGGGACAGGCATAAAGAAAGTATAACATAATTTCAGGGTTTGGTCCATCGTTTCCAATATTTTGATTTTTCATTACGTTTCCTCCCCCCACCTCCTTGAAATAAGACTATCATATATGGACTGCAAAAATGTGGATGATCTCTACGTAGTAGCAAGACTAAAAGATAGCCCTATGTTAAAAAGTTTTATCGAAATCAAGTTGCAGGGTATAATCTTCCAACTTCATCTGTCCATAGTATCCACTACATGGATGAGTCAGTGCAATTTTCTTGGCAATGCTTTTTCAGAAGTGGATTGCCGTTGCCTTCTTCCTAAGGCCTAGAGAGAGGCACTGGCCCAAGGTCACCCAGTTGGCTTCATGCCTTCTCGGGCTAGAAACTCATGGTCTCCCAGTTTCTAGCCCGATGCCTTAACCACTACATCAGACTGGCTCTGTGTGAAAATTATTTGAAGCATATTTCTTTTTTGCAGCAGGAGTTTCCTGATAAACTTAAATAAGCAAAGTTGCCTTTATTGTACTTGGAGACTGGTTCAAAAAGGTTCCTTATGTCCATATGTTAATGGTGTTATATGGGGTGTTGTTTCTTTGTTATCTCTTGCAGATTCTTTAGTAGTCTGTGTAAAATTATTTGATCCAGTCCTGAATGGGAAAGAGGGCTGGACTGATCCCCAGAAAATTTATTTCATGCTAACCTCAATATTAGGAGACTCTTTATAGCTGTGGTAGTTTTGCTCAGGCAGCTGCACAAATTATGCCAATGTTTTGGTTAGTGCTTGTAACTCAATATTATATATTTTCATCTGTTTGGAAAATTCTGTAATAATTTTGCCATGTTTATATTTTGGTTGTTTGTTTTTCTCTGACCATCTCTATATGTAAGCCTGTTTGCTGTCAGTTTTGCTTTTATACATTTTATCTTTGTTATGATCTAAGGTTAAAACAATAAAAATTGGTACTAGCAAATAATAATTTATTGTGACACTAGGGACTTTTAAATTTCCCCATCTTATAAAATATTTGGGAAAGAAAACGCAGTGTTAAAAAGTGAGCTCCAGTCTTATAATGGGATCTGCCTAAAGATTTTGACCCCAAGAAGAGATGTAGTTGGCCTGCAAGGGTTGAAAACTGTTTCAGTACCATGTTCCATCTCATTATTTTATGACAGAAGTGTAAATGAGCAAATTGATTTGCTTAGCAGATAAGAGGCTGTAAAATACTTAGATAAATGGAGCACTATGGAATCATGTGTAAAATTTGGTAATGTTGTAGTAGATTATTAATGTAAGGCTAAAAGGAAAAATGTATAGACATAGTTATAGCTTATGTTCCATTCTCATTCTTGGATCACTGTGTATTGCCTGTTTATCATCATTACTATGATTTATGGGTATACCCTCTTGGAAAGCCTCTTCTGCTGGGTTCCTCTCTTTCCTCCTCTTTGCCTTCATTCTCAGGTACTGTAGGGCATCCTTTCACTCTGGAATTACCTTTAAATTGAAAATCAGTTCACTTTTTTGCCATACACAGTTAACAATGAAAATAGATTTGGTGTTGTTAAAACTCAGCAGGCAATACTAACAGAGAGTTAAATATCTGAAGGATTGAAGAAAGGAGGAGGGGAAAAATCCCCTGATAGTGCTAAAATGCATGGCTCTTTGCCTGGAACAGAAGCTGAAGCTTGCTGTACAATAACATAGTGGAGGAGATGGCAGCAAAGCTGCGTTTAGCATCTTTGTTGGGATCTTACACCATTTGATGCCTTGCTGCTGTTGAATACTGCTTTTTAAGCTATTCAGCTGATTCTGCAAGCGGTGGCAGTAGTAGGAGCAGCACTGAATGACATAGCTTTGCTGGATGACATGGAGCTGATCCCTGCATCAGCCAAGAGAAATTAAGCTTTGTCACTCCCCACTGGGACTACCTTTCTTCTGGTATGTGTATGAGGACTTCATATGCTTCTGCTGCATCCACCGAAGCGGAGCCTCGAGTATACTCGGCCTCTGAAGGCAGCAAGCAAGAATGATAGCTGTCTCTTTCAAATGCCGTTGTCAGATTCTGAGGAGACTTGCAAAAGGTATTGTGCTTTCTTTGTTTATTAATTTCATGGTGTATTGCAGCATTCTATAATGACAGCTGAACGGTTACTTTCAAATCCGCCTGTCTCTTTGTAGAATATATTGCTAGAAAACAAAGAAAAACTCTGTGAATGCATACACTAACAGAGAGGGAAAGAGAGGTGTAGCTAAAAGGCTGGACACCCTGTGCTGTGGTCTTAACACAGTGTGAAGCTGCTTTGGGATTTTCAGGATTTCACTGGGTAAAGAAGAATTTGTGCTCAAGTGCTAAAGTTATGGTGGGATATTACGGGTTTGCATTCCTAGTAGCTGATCAGTCAGTGTTGCCTGTGTCACGGTGTCCTGGGCATTAGGTAAAAACTACTGGAAGGAAAATCCTGGACCGGAACTAAAAAATGATGTTATTCATATTGTTGGCTGTTAGCATCTTGGTATATTCACCTTGAAATACTAGAAAGCCTTTTCTCGGAGGGTAAAATGCCTCATGTCTTTCAAGACAAAGATGATGAAAATAGTGGTTATGATTTGTGGATTCTTAAAAAAGATTCATTTGCTTGATAAAGACTGTTTCTTAATTTTATTTCTTACATTGCTGTGACAAAATATTGCACAATATTTTGAAAACTTTGAACTATTATTGCATTGCCAGTAGAATTTTAAAGCAGCTTCCCATTCATCCTCTTTCATTCTGATGGTCTTCTTGCATGCATTACAACACAAGTTAACAATATTAACCTTGCCTACCTGCTTTTTAAAAATCCAAATTATAACATATGCTTGTACAGTATTTAAAAACTGGATTGGGACTTTTAGAGGCATTGATGATGAGGAAGATAACATTTTATTTTGTGTCTGCCATAAATGCTTGGAAGCAAATAAAGGCATGCAGTCTATTGAACTGATTCATGGAAGCCTTGTGTAATTGTGAATTGTTGTGACTATGCTCAATAACAGTAGGCTTGCACAAATGCTAGTGAACTTTTCAGGGCCATCTCAGTTTGGAAAATTGCTTTTTTTTCCAGAAATCCTACAACTCATAATCTCTGTTTAATGATGCTGAAATATGTAGGTAGGATTTTGCAATAGTAAGAGGGAAAGAGGGACCTCAGTAGAATGATGGTATAATTCACTTACTTGCTAATATAGGTGGACTAACTATTCATTGATATATTAAGATTCTAATTCTATCCATACTCAGGAACTAAATGGTATTGGACACAGTAGCATGCCTGAATATATATGAATGGAACTGTACCGTTAAAGAGGCAACAGATTAAGAATCCCAAACACATTTATTAGAAATCAGATCCATTCAGTTAAATGAGCCTTGAAAATATGTATGATTAGTATTGTGCTGTACCTCTGTGCCATGATATGTTGAATTTTTGTGTTTCTAATACATATAGAGATTATTTTATTTCAATTTAGGAATACCTTCAGTTTCCTGCTGAAATAACTTTCATTGTATGAACTTAGTTTTTGCATCAGAAGAGTTCAGTCAATAGTATAATATCTTTATTATTGTGCAATTTAAATACAATTTCTTGAGGACCCATACATTTTTAGCATTTTTTAAAAATCATCCAAGAACATTAATATTAAGTTCCTGCCTCGGACTAACACAGTAGAGCCATTGATCACTTACACTAAGAGCCGTATTCTTGTGGGCAACTGCTGATATTAACAATAAGTATTTAAGAAGAATGATATTGGAATTCCTCCTCGCTCTTTGCCAATATCCTATTCTGGGCCCTCACTTCCTTATATTTACATTTATAAATATTTTAATAACTAAATTATGTGAATAAATAAATATAGCCTCAGTTTGATTGCAATCCCTTTCCAACTTGTGTGAGAAAAAGCATATTTGAAATTAATAAAATGAAATAACATTTTATTGATTTAGAAATGCTTTCTTAAAAATCATATCAATAAAAGCTCATTACTTGCATTACTTCACAGACAGCATTTTTTTTTGTTTCAGTAATAGATGCCTAATAACATAATCATCAAATGTACAGTGATAATGAGACTATAGTTTAGCACTGAGGAATCTATGAAAGCATACAATGTACTAGTGGGTTGCATGTAATTCACTAGCTGCCACCAGGTCAAGTAGCAAATTGTACCTACTGTACTCCCACTGGTGCTTATGGCTGTCACTCCTAGGGAAAGACAAGCTTTAAAGAACATTTATATATGTACTTAGAATTCTGACAGATGAAAAGCCATACATCTGGCAGTTATTGCATGGACTTTTCTCTCTGATCTTTTACTATTTGTCTTTCAATTTTTCAAATGTTCTATCTTCTGTGCTGAAATCATTTTCTGATATTTTTAAAAGGTACATTTCCAAACCTTTAACAAGCAAGTTTGTGTTGTATAAATCATCATACGGCCTTTATCTTTATTTGGGGGTAACAGATGGCAGTTGTACATTAGTTCCTACATAATAGTAGTAAGTAGGGGCAATAGTCCTCATTAGGCTGCTGGAAATGCTCAATTTCATTGTTCAATCAGATCAACTCTTAGTAGTTTACAGTTAAATACAATGAAATGGAAGTCAAATATTCATCAGTCAAATCAGTGAACAAAATAATCAATATACAGTTTTGTGCTGACCGTAACTTAATAGCCACAAAAGTCTCAAAAGCCCTACAAAAGAGTTGTGTTCACAGGCTTGTGGAAAGATTCTGTCAGCCTTACTAGGTAGACCAGACAGGAAGCATGACAGATGAGCTGATTCTATTTTATCGTAAGGCTACATTAACAGAATCTTGCAAGTCTGAAAGTACAATTCTCTCCCCCAACCCGTCTCCTTTACACCTCAAGAAATTAGAGAGTCTCTTCGGAGCCTCTTGCCCTGCCCACTATCCAGCTGCAGGCTATGCCGTCTATTATCTGATCATTCCCTTAGTAGTGTCTCTTATCTGGTTCTCCCAAGGTCTTCCTCACATACCATTTCAGATTCTAAGGTTTTCTTGGAGCTTCAGGTTCTGAGTCCAGAATTTATCCCCTGACTAATAATTATGCACTGTTGATATGATCAATCCCTTCCTGTTTTTTAAATTTTATTTTGTGCCTTCAAGTTAATGTTGACTGCCTGGACTAGCACCTACAGTTTTCTTAGCAAGATTTTTGGAAATGGTTTGCCGTTGCCTTCTTCCTAGGGCTGAAAGAGAGTGACTGGCCCATGGTCACCCAGTTGGCTTTGTGCCTAAGGCAGGACTAGAACTCACAGTCTCCTGGTTTCTAGCCTGCTGCCTTAACCACTATACCAAACTGCTCTCTTATATTTCTATACAATGTATAAATATCCAGCATGTGCTCCAACAATAGTGCCTCTAGTCATGTTCCATATTATGGAAACTGATCTAAACATTTCAGTCTATTGAAGTATTGTCATGGGATAAAGATCTCAAATTCCACAAAAAGCCTTCATCCCACAGAAGTTATTACAGTGAAAATTCAATTTAATGGACACCTGATTAGTAGATTTTGGCTACGATGGACAATTTTTGGCTTCTGTCTTGAAATTCCCAGAAATAGTGGATGTGTCCATTAAAGCAGTCCAAGTAGTCTGGATTAGACTTTTAAAAAACACATCATATTTGCATCATTTGGGTAATGCTGATATGACCTAAACAATGCAAATGTCTTTTGTGTTTGTTTATAGAATGATGTACTTTATATTTTCTTTTTTAATAGACAATCAGGAAGAAGAGCTACCCTATCCTGCAAATAATCTGTTAAATCAATGGGCTTTGTTTATAAGCTCAATGTCATATATATATTTTTTTACCATTATAAATTTTTAAATAATTTTTTTGAATTATATTCAAAAGTAAGATATTTCAGAATAAATAATGCCCTGATCCACTTTTTCCATCAATTTTTCTGTGAACCAGAGATGATTTGGGGATAGCTAGGTATTTAAGAAGATGACTTTACACACTGCATTAAACCATGATGTGGTTTTGTTGTTTTGAGTTTACTATGTTTTAATTTATTCTATAAATCATGGTTAAGTAAATCATTCTTTAGGATGAGAGAAGCCAGTCAATACTTCCAGCAACAACAAGCATCTTATTTTAATCACCTTTTCCAATTCTGAAAATAAGCAACTGTTTAACTTCTTTGGGTTCCCATTCATGCACATGCTGTATTGTCTCATCCTTGATTGTTTATTTCGGCTCAACAAGCCATCAGAGAACCCCTTGCAAAGTTCCTAAATGCAAGCAATATTTGACTGTGGGAGATTGTATAGACCAATGTTTCTCAGCTTTGGCAAACTGAAGATGTGTGGACTTCAACTCCCAGAATTCCCCAGCCCAGCATGCTGGCTGGGGAATTCTGGAAGTTGAAGTCCACACATCTTCAAGCTGCCAAGGTTGAGAAACACTGGTATAGACATAAGGAGTTCTGCTTTTTTGCTCTTGAAATGGGCACTTGGAATCACCTGAGTGTCCACTGTCAACCACAGTTCCCAATTTTTTCCAGGAGTTCATCTTCCATGCCAGAATGTTGGAGGTGACTATTGTTGCAGAATCAGAGTGAGAAGTATTTCCTAATGTTTCATACAGCACTTAATCATTAATGAGTTACAAATACCCTACCAAAGAGGGATGAGGCATCCATTTTTAATCTAGATTAGCCAAGGTACATAGTGGCCACATCTGGATCACAAATATCCATACATGGAGAGAAGCAAATCTTTATACCCTTCCTCAGATCTTGGATATTTTTAAGCCCAAACTATGCAGTTATGGTGATTGAAAAAAAATATACTCTAAATTGCTAAGGACAGGAAGGCCTGGCGCAATATGGTTCATGGGGTCACGAAGAGTCGGACACGACTTAATGACTAAACAACAACAACAACTAAATTGCTAAGAAACTAAGTTAATTTAAATTGAAAGGACAGATATTTCTCAAAATTAGACAATCTGTAAATCATGTCAAATAGCATATTAATTGAATAAAATTTATAATATGATTACTTAATCTTAATTAAAGTTGCCATATAAAATAAATATCAGGAAATAACTAAACAAAGCATAAGGGTTAATAATCACCTATATTCACTGAACCAAGTGAACATTGTACATCTGTTAAACCGAGTAAGGTTACAGTTTGCACATTTCTGAAAAGTACAAGAATATTAGCTGCTATCCCAAACAAACCAGCAAAAATTGAAATTAAGGGTGGGGGGTGTTGTTGTTGTTCTTTTTTGCTCTGTTAGTATTTCAGATGATGGTATTTTCTTGTCTCATATTTTCATTTTTTATGACTGGATTTCTGTAAACGTGATCAATCTTCTGTGCTGCAGAGTATGCAAATGATGATGTGAATTGAAATTGAGATGTTCTAATTATTGTATGTGCAATATAAAATCATAGTTCTTTGAAATGGAAATCCATGTTCATAATTCTGTGTTAATATTACAGAAAGTCTGTCAATTTATACAAGGTGAACATACTAATTTCACGGTTCAGAATAAGCGGCATGATTGCAAATGGAAAGTATTTGTTTAAAAGAGGGAATAAAGGTTATACTTTCTCACCTATGAAAATCATCTTTGCCTCTTAAATAAAATGTGTGGGCTGCAGTGGTCATAAAAAGGTATTTATTTAAACATGAAAAAAATATTATGTGGTATCTGTTTTTGTGGGAGCCAATTTGGTGTCGTGATTAAAGCATCAGGCTAGAAACCAGGAGACCAGGAGTTCTAGTCCCGCCTTAGGCACAAAGCCAGCTGCGTGACCATGGGCCAGTCAGGCTCTCTCAGCCCTAGGAAGCAAGCAATGGCCAACCACTTCTGAAATCTTGCAAAGAAAACTGCAAGTACTTGTCCAGGCAGTTACCAGGAGTCAATACAGACTTGAGAGCACCAAAAATAATAAAATAAAATAAAATATGTTTTTGTACTAACCAGTATACTTTGTCATTCATTATATATAGTAGACACTTTATTGTGCTTCTGTACCCTTTGACCTCTTGCCAAAATATCCCAGCTACATTTGCTACATTTAGGAGGTGTTCACACATATAATTCAAGTACAATAAAACTGTGAAGAAGAATTTGTAAAGTATTGTAATCTTTGCAATCCTCAGTAGCTGAGCTCATTTGCAACATAATGTAATGTTATTCATTTGCATAAAATAGATTTTTTTGTGTTGCTCAAACCCAGAAGGAATCATTACCCTCCAGGAGTTCTACGGAACTTTCTGAATAGAAAGTAGTTCATATTTCTGTCCCTCATCTATGCCACCATAGTTAGTCTTGGCTTTTTCCTGCTCTTATCCCCATCAGACTACTACTGTTCTGAAACAACCATATTTTGGTCTGTATCTGGAACAAAACATCCCCACTTAAGTTTGGACACCGACCACCCTAAATCAGCTCTCCCGCGCATTGAACAGTTTCTGCACATTTGTCTATCCCTACTTAATGTGGAGAAACAATTTTGCTTAACAACTAAAGTTGATCACTTTTTCTTCTCCAACATAAAGGTTTTTTTTAGTTCAAATCAGGAAACATAAATACAGGAAGATGTATTTGTTACACAAAATCATAGAAGTCTGATTCTAAGGATAAGAAATCAATGTTGTCTTATGTGAGTTTTGGTTTTGTAGGTTTCCCTGTCCTTTTAGCTTTCCTGTTTCATATCCAATACAGTTCCAAGAAGTATAGGTTAACAGATTTAATAGGAATATGTACTGATTGTAAGTAATACAGAAATCTAGATGTCTGAAGAATGTATTTCAGGATAAATATGCATCTTATGTGCATGTAAAGCTTCATCAGACCATAGTCTGGAAATGTCAGGGAAAAAAGGCATTCTAACACACTGTAATTGGAGACAGAATGAGCAGATAAGGCACGTGATGGAGGGAGGAATAGATGAACAGAATGTAGGCTGCAGGATTGTTTCCCTTTTACGACTGCCACATAGAGAAAAGGACTTTCCTTCCTAAGTTTGATCAAGATGTTCTTTTAAATAAAAGGAAAGCATTGGATACTAGTAGCTATTATTAAGCTTTCTACATTGGTTTCTTCTTTCGCTCATACAAAGTTCTAAATAGTAAGATTCTCAAAATGAAATTAATTTCTCTATGTTCATGGAACTGTTAAAATGCTGGTTTTAAAACTTTGGTATAGCAGTGTTTTCAGTTCAAGGATACAAATAGTCAAGATGCTAAACTTCTTAATGACAGTAGTAATGATAAGACGGTTTTGTTGTTATTCTGATGTTAAAAGTAAGAATTCATAAGTTTTATGGCAGAAACTGTGACCAATAGTTACATAGTTAACAAACTATGGGCGTACTTTTCCATTATGTAAACCAAATATTTGTTATGTAGGTATTTGCAGTTTTCAAACTAAATACAAGCAATATGGCCTTTGATCTCTTTCAACTCTGGCATTGGATTTTTCTCATCTAAAGAACTTCAATATTCTTATAAGTAATTCATTAATATTTTCAGAATCCACAATGAACTTTTGTCAAGTTCTCTCAGCTTGAATTGCTGCATACAGAAACAATATAACTGATTTGAAGAAGAAATGTTACTAGTTTCAGTGGAAAAATCTGTCCCCCCTCTGATAATGATGTATTTATCAATAAACATGATTCATCAGTGTATTTTGCCTTAAACATTTTATAGGATCAAATGTATGGAAAAAATGTATGATTGTTTCTCAGTTACAACATACATACTTTTTTGGCTTGAGGCTTTTCTTGGAAAGATATGGATGTTTTTATCTATGTTTAAACTGTATTTTGTCACTCAAAAGTTGTTACTCCTCCTCTAGAGAAAGCATTCATTGCTGTTTCAAAGCATTGAGAAATGTTATTGGGGACTGTAAGTAATAATTGGTTTCCACTTCTAATTGACCTAGTTATAAGTGGCAGAATTTCCCCTGCAGTTCTTGCTCCAATTGATACCTTTAATTTTTTTTTTAAACAATGTGTTAGGCAGCTTGACTGTACTATATAGCTCAAATATCAAGAAGTCTATTCTGTTACCATTTATAATCTAAATAACTTAGATAAATTCTTTAATGGCCAACCACTGAGCTGACCCATAATATGATTTGGCTTTTGGCTTAGCACTCTGTGTAATCAGCCATATGGCCTATTCAACACATTGTGTTTAAAATATTCTAGTTTAGTGTTATGTGTCAATGCAGCCATTGCCATGATATCTGAGCAAGGCCAAGAATCTAATATGCTTTGCTGAAACTTACTTAATAATATTAAGTGAGTTTGTGGCACCTCACCCTGAGTCCCTTTGGATTGGATCAGGATATATTAACTATTTTTTTTGTTTTTGTTTTACAATATTTATAGCCTGCCCCAATTCCAAGAACTCAGGGTGAGTCCAACAAAATCAAGCCAAGAGCAGGGCATATATAGGTAGTAAAAATCAGTAACAGAAATCTAACATATCTGAGTGCCATTCAGTTAAAACTAACTTCAGGGCCAAAGACCTGCTTTAACAAGTAAGGGCCATCCGTACGTCCAGGAAGAAAATGCTACATAATATTAAGGAGGGGAAATCTGAAGTAGGCCCTTTCTAGATCATTAGACCAGATTTGATTTTGGGAAGGAAGGCATTGCCTGATATATCTCAGTAATGTGCTATTGGGGCTTTAAAGGTGATAATCAGCACTCTGAATTGGGCCTGTAACCCCACTGGCAACCAATGCAGTGACTTCAGAGTAAGTGTTTTTCTCACTTGATGAGGTTGACCTGTCAGGAATCTAGTCACCATATTTTGTGCTATTTCAGAAAGGCAGATTATATTTCTGGGCTAAAAATATAATCTTGAGAACTGTAAGAGTAACTACCCCGGTAGATTTACAGTAAGTCTCTTTACAAGACTTTCTTCTCACATCTCGTATCTGAACTAGGTTGCCTTTTCTCACTTAAATTGCATTCTTTCTCCACTTCCTTCCTGCAGACTCTCTCACAAATGGACCGTTTGGGAGAAGAGGGGTTTTATTAAAGCCAAATGTCATTAAAACTGAATTTACATCATTTGTGTTGATTTATGTCATCTGTGTTAGGCAAATTAGCCCAAGATGAAAATAGTTTCCAAATTTCATGTATACAATAGTTTTGTATGAATTGATTCTATACATCTGAGTTATTTTTATTTTTATATTTTAAAAAGTTGCCTTTTGTATAATTGTCATATTCTGAACCCACACTACAGGCTGACGCAATGTTCCTGAATCCTCCAGGCAGTCCTCTTTTTTTTGGTCAGTAGAGTTGTGGGTATCACTTGCCTTGATCTGCATCCATAAACTGAAGTGCTCTCTTGCACTTGTGGAGAATGTACCCCATTCAGTACTGCACCACCACTAGAGGTAGTTTCTCCAAATGAAATTAGGGGTGAGGGGGCACCAAAATGCCTTAGACCAGACTTAGTGAGACATATGACTGATACATGAAAAGAATCTACAAGTGTTGGTTTGGGCTATTGTATCAGGAGGGGGAAGAACTGATATATTCTTTCTTATTTAGCTGAAATTCAAATTGCAATACTAATTACTCTCCTATTTCCCATTATACGGTAATGACAAAGGTAATATACAATTCTTGGAGAGTTAGGTTTAAGTAAATTCACTAGGGATAGCTGGCTGGCTCAATTTTCTAATAATTTAAAACATCAATAAAACAGTTAAAAATCCAAAACCATTATGAGTTGTTACATGTTAATACTTTATATATTGTTATTCTTGATTCTATATAGGTATTGGGTTAGGGTGTCACCATTGTTACATCTACATTTTTTCCACTTCATATATGATTCTCAATAGCTTGAATTACTATAAAGATTATTTTGACTCCTTCTCCCCGCATGTGGCTACATTCCTTAATTTTTTGATGCATAAATTGAGATGCACTGCTTAATGGATTTCAATCTTAAACACATTGATGTGACAAATATGGCCCATTAATTTGGATACCCATTAATTTCGGTTTTGGTGTAATAACTATTTGTCTAAATATATTTTGTCCGGTTGATTTATACTCTTGCTATTGCCTGCCTCTAGTTAAAATATTCATCACCATAGAAATACAATATACAATACAATTATTGGCCAACATTTAATTTGGATAACTGATAGTTTGAATTGCTACAGGAAGAATAATTCAGCCACCTGTTTTCCTGATATAGTAGTCTTTATTCTTTTGTGCTGTGCTGAAAGCTCAAGAGGTTTTTGTGTTTGATGGCATTCCTGGTCTAGCCAGAACCTTTTCTGACCTACTGAATTAATCATATTATGAGCCCTAGGTTTAGCTTTCTTTGTGAGGCTGGTCTCTACCAAATGGTTCTTGTAATTCCTACTAATATAATCTACTTAATATTTATACTAAGCAGCACTCCTGTGTTCAATATTACTATAATATGGCTTGTTGATAAATAGTTTCAAAGAAATATCAATTCATTCTTATGGATTAGTTTCTTCTATGCATCTTTGAAACAGAGTTATGAAACAAATGCGTGTTTAATAGTCTAACAAATAGAAGAATTGTGAATTCTTCTATTACTCATAGAAGATTGGTTTTCTGGGATAGTCTGTGCAATCTCTGATAGGCAAAAATGACTTGTTCCCGAGTAAGCAAAAGTAATATTGCTCATAACATTTTATTGTGCAATGATCTACATTAATAGCCTTGTTCATACTTTTGAGGAAAATTGGAACAGAAATGTAAATACTGTAGTGTTATAATAGGATAAAATAATAGATATGGCTTATGCTTCTTCACTTATACATCTAAATATTTAGATGTCAGTTGTCATCTAAAATTGCATAAAAACCCTTTTAACAGAATTAAAATGAAATAAAATATGACACTTGTCACATGTGATCACCAGCTAATATCAGAAAATAGTTTTGTTTTTTAATGCAATAAAAATTAGTTCGGAGGGAAACCCAGAAAGTGCTCTTTAAAAACAAAGTGAAATAGAACATCAGGGGATTTCATATAAAGTTGAAAGACCGAACCAACATGATAATAAGTTATTTTTATTCCATTTAAACATTACAATGACCTTTTCCAATTCTGAAAATAAACAACTGTTTAACTTCTTTGAGTTCCCATCCATGCACATGCTGTGTTGTCTCATCCTTGATTATTTATTTGAGATCCACAAAGATTCTAGCAGTATACTGGTTGTGTTGAAAGACTATATACAGCTTCAGAGCACCTATGGGAGGGTGAGTGTCAAAAAAGTAAAGATTGTGCCAAATCTTATGCAAAGCTCTATCCTTTTTCCATGCATTGCATGCATGCAATGCACACAAAAAGGGGTGTGGTTTGAAAGGTTAGGGGTATCCATGGGATGTAAAAAAATTAAGGTGGGAATATGATTCTGCAATCTGCCCCTGTTTTCTGTGCCTTTATATAGAGTGAAGTATTAGCTCAATCTCACTGAATATTGTATACTCCAGATAGGCAGAGTTCTTATCTTAGTGGATCCTTTTTAACAACAACAACAACAACAACAACAACAACAACAGTAGTAGTAGTAGTAGTAGTAGTAGTAGTTCAGTGAACCTAAAATATTTTGCATATTTTATAGGTATTTTGGAAAAACTCAAAACTTTGGAATGTTGTAATCAAAATATGTATTCAATATACATGGGCATATAACGGAGGGGAAAAACTCCTTTCACTGTGTTTAGCTGTAAAATGGACAAACAGCTTTACCTTGATCTATGCCAGCCTTCCTCAATCTGTTATTCCCCAGAGATGTATGGACTGCAACTCCTTTAGCCATTCCCTCCCTCCCTCCCTCCCTCCCTCCTTCCTTCCTTCTTTCCTTCCTTCCTTCCTTCCTTCCTTCCTTCCTTCCTTCCTTCCTTCCTTCCTTCCTTCCTCCCTTCCTCCCTTCCTCCCTTCCTCCCTTCCTCCCTTCCTTCCTATCTGCTTGTATGTTGCTTTGGAATTCCAAGATTTACAGTCCTAATGCATCTGGCACAGGTTAGGAAATGCTGTTCTATATTGTGAAGTGATTTAAGAGAAGAACAGCTTCTGTTCACCTCTACCAAGTTTTTCATTTTCCAGTGGGTGTCAGGCCAAATCAGACATTAAGTAGGCAGTGCTTTCTTTACACTTACATTCTGCCCATTCTGATATATACAAATTGTATACTTTTTTCAAGAAAACATCGCTTACATAGAGCTCACTAGATGACCACAGATTTTTTTTCATGCTTTCAGAGGATGCTTCTACTAATCTACCAGTAGATTGTAAACCCATTGTTGTGGCCCCCTGATTATTCTGCAGAACTTCAGCAGCAAACTCACACATTTTTTCGTTATTGCATTTTTGATCAAAATAATGTTCAGAATGAGTACAGACTTAACACTTAACTTATTTTGCTCCTTGTATCACTTCAAAAACTCACAACCCTACAAATGAACCAAACATTTTACTACTCAAGTGACATAACTAAATCACTGACCCCCTGCATCTTGCTAAGCCTGAAAAGAATAAGTAGATATTTTATATTTTATATAAAAATATGTGGGAATATTGCTTTTATATCTTGAGCCATAAATACTAAAAAAATTCCTGGGATAGCTTATATTAAATCAAAATAATTATAAAAGATACCAACATTTAAAAGTTAAAAATTAGTCACACAGCATCTGATAATCCAAAAGCACAGCAGGAAGATACACAAGTCCAATTCACTTAATCAGCTAAATATATTAAAACTTCAGTTTTTTGAGAATAAGACCAAGCAAAATTGAAATCACATATAACATTACTCTGTAACAGTTAAAACCCTGGGAAAGTAAAAGAAAAAAAGTATTAAAATACTTGAATGGATACTAGAAAAGTTTTTCTTGCAAGTACGTTCCAAAAACAGGGTAGCTGTCAGAAGTTGCCACCTGTTTCAATCCTGAAGGCTGGGGTACTTGGAAGAAATGCACAGGAGTCTGCTGCTAGTATTCACTCCCAGCAAATAAGGTGTTAGAAGCTACCTTATAACAGATCATCCCTTTGGACCATCTAGGCCAGGCCTCCTCAACCTTGGCAACTTTAAGACGGGTGGACTTCAATTCCCAGAATTCCCTAGCCAGCCTTGCTGGCTGGGGAATTGGAAGATGAAATCCACCCATCTTAAAGTTGCCAAGGTTGAGGAACCCTGATCTAGGCCAATAACATAACTTTGGTCTCCTGGTTTCTAGCTTGCTGCCTTAACCACTATACCAAACAGATTCACTTTGGAAATACTGTTGAAAGAACATCTTGCATGCATGGAAAATCTAGACTTGTAACAGTGAATATTCTGGGAAAACTTTCAGCAAGATCATGGGTAGAGATTAAACTTTCCTTACTTGTATGATATGGACACAATGAAGGCTTGCCATGATTAATAAATGTAAATTCATCCAGATTACAATAATAAATAAATCCTCCCTTTGGATTTGTTTTTGTTTTGCTTTTCATAAGTAATAAATAAAATATTACAAGCTTGTGTTGTGCTTTTCTGTTTGTATAATTTATTCATCAGGCTGAGTTTTTAATTTAATTTTAATTTAAGACATTATTGTAACCTTTGGTTTTAGTAATTCTTATACTGAGTTGAACTTTTAAAAATAAGTATGCATTTTACGGCACAATACTTTTTACCCCTAAATACTGACATCAGGAATTTATTGTCAGGGAATTTCCAAGTTTCAAAAACTCAAATGTGCCCTAAGGATAGGGCATACATCATGTAAATGTGACCTTTAAAAATAAATCTGAAGTCTGTCTTTAAGGGGAAATAATATTTCATTTGTTAATCCTTGCCTTATGAACAACATACAACAAATCAATCTTTTTAAGACTCAGCAAGCCAACCAAGATACATAATTACAGGTAATTTACAAAAAACAGTCAAGCAAGAAAAAATGGAAAAAAATGATTCCATGCAAACATTCAAAGGCATAGGATTTCTGACATTTCTTCACTTGTAGATTTTCTATGAAGCAACTCCGAAAGCAATGATCAGAAGCATCTGGTTTTCCCACTAATAGATTCCATAAAAAGGCTATATAACAATATGGTGATTTTAAACTTTGCATATCTCATAAACATGGAACATTTCATGTTTGTATTTTGCATTATAATGTATACATTTTCAAAAAATAAGCAATTTTGTTAAGATTTGATTCCAATGGGAAAATGATAACTTTCTAGTACTCAAAACAGCAGTTGTTACTCTTTGTGAGAACTGTGGCTGTATGATTTCTAACATCCCTAGCAAGAAGTGATAACAATTCCTGTTCCCAAGTTGTATCATTTATAATGGCATCTCTTGAAAAACAGATTTGTATCTTTAGTAATCCAAAGAATAAACGCTAGATTTCATTTTCTGGAAAGAAAGGTTGCAAAAGTTGTTGAGTTTTGAGGACAATGGAGTATCCCAGAAACTTATGATCAAACCCCAGATATAAAATGTATGCCTTTTATCGAACAATTGTGCTTTAAGGCTAAAGCTGCATTCCACTTCCGTGAAAGAAAGGACAGCTAGTAAAGAGTAGCCAAGACAGATTCATTGGACAGTGAAGAATCAACTGCAGAGAGCTCGCCTCCCACCTCTACTGGCCAAAAAGAGAGTCCTTCGGTGGTGCTCCTACTGCAACAATAATCTGTGCATGCTGGCTCAGGTGATGTGGAAATGCTCTCAAATAACCATGCCGAGCCTTTGAAATGCCTTTCAGAATGATTGTGCAGTGCCTACTGCTCGTCCCTCGTTCTCCAGGCAGAGCAGCACTCGGTAATCTTTAAAAGATAAGTGAGAGCTACTATTGCCCTTTAAACGTATTTTGAGAAATGCTAACAAGGCTATTATTACATATCATTACAGGCTGATCATTTTATTTGGCTTTTGAAATTGAATTTTTAGATGGGTGTGGAGTGCTCTCTCCTCAGTATGGCCCACAGATCGCCTTCTTTCTTGGCTTTTCCATTCTGCAGGAGTTCTGATGTATATTATGTGGTTTACAACTGTTGGCAGTGTGTGCTGGCACAGTAGTAAGAATTTCCCACCTCCATTTCTTTTGAAGAAATCTAGAAAAACCCTACATAAGTTCAGTTTATATTTATATGTGTTATAATAATGTAACTAACTTTGGGTACAATTCATTATGATTTGTGGGAAAGAGACACCAATTAGGTACTATAACTCAAGAAGTCAAATGTACTGGACTGGCTGTAATATTGACAGACTTTTTTGATTTCTGAGAGAATTATCAGCTATGTGATAATTCTAATAATGAAGTTTATTATAGAGCTTGAGATAAAGAAAAAACCATCATCTTGTGAAAGATTTACCAGCCTTGAGGTTTGGAACTAAAATCTCAAACAGTCCTCTTCTTCCCACTGAGTAGAATGAAGTTTGAGAACTATAAGACTAAGAGAACATTATTATGTTATATTATTATGTTATGTTATTAAAAAAACATTTAATTTTTTAAGTGTGAGTTATATGACAATTGAAATTTTGCATTTTATCTATACTAGAAGGCTCAGTATCTAATCAAAGATGGAAAATATTGAGCCATAAATTGTTGTTGTTGTTGTTGTTGTTCAGTTCTTGGTTCACATACTGCTGAAGCCTAGCTTGTAGGATTTTGAGTATAACCTTGCTAGCATGTGAAATGGGCGCAATTGTGCGATAGTTTGAGCATTCTTTGGCATTGCCCTTCTTTGGAATTGGAACGTAAACTGACCTTTTTCAATCCCGTGGCCACTGTTGCGCTTTCCAAACTTGCTGGCTTATTGAGTGCAGCGCTTTAACAGCATCATCTTTTAGTATTTTAAATAGCTCAGCTGGAATACTGTCATTTCCACTAGCTTTATTGTTAGTAATGCTTCCTAAGGCCCACTTGACTTTGCTCTCTAGAATGTCCAGCTCAAGGTCAGTGACCACACCAGCACGGACATCAGGGACATTAAGATCTTTCTTGTATAGTTGTTCTGTGCATTCTTGCCATCTCTTCTTAATTGCTTCTGCTTCTGTTAGGTCCATGTCTTTTTTGTCCTTTATCATGCCCATCTTCGCACTAAACGTTCCTTTGATATCTCCAATTATCTTGAAGAGAAAAGCCTCAGGACATAGCGCTATATAGAAATTTGCATAAATAAATAATTTCTTTTGCTTACTGTTTCTTACTTTTTTTTAGCTTTGCACAACATTGCTAATCCAAAAAAGAGAATAGTATGATGGATATGTATATATCTGTGCAAGAAACAGATATCTATTATTAGCTAACTAATGTTCACAGTGAAAGAAGGTGCTTCAAGTTACCGTGAACTCTTCTTTTAAATGAAGCAAAGCTTAGTGAAACTACGGTAGGGATGGGCACTTCATTATTAATGAAAAGAAAACACTGGAATTGCTATCTTACAGTTTAGTTTGAATGAGGTTCATAGGACGTGACAAATGCAAACTGTAGTTCCCAAAGGTATAAGTTCTTTCATATGGAAACATTCAGCTGTTTGGACGTAATTAAAATAAAATGCATGCTGTTGTCCAGTTATGGATAGCATCAGAATTCTAAAACAGGAATCTGCAGCCAGAAAAATTAAAGTGGTTTTTGTAAAGTTTATTTATTTTTCCATTTTTATAGTCCACCCAAATCAAAAGACTAGGTGGGTTACAACATGTTAAAATTATCAAAGCAGCAACAGGAATAAATCTTTTTTTTTTTTTAAAGCAGCAATGTAAATCAACCCTCCCCCAAGATCAACTGAAGAGACTTATTTGCAATTTATTAAAATGTAGATGACCTTTACATTCCAATCCTGATATCTTTACATTTATTTGCTATTGCCTTATGGAAGCCAAAGGGACCAAAGGCTTTCCTTCAGAAATGGCCAAGTAATACATATTTCACGCAAGATTTCGACAGATGGTAGGACATTCCATTTCATACAATCCCCATGATGATTCCTCAGCTTGAGGAAATCAATGAATTGTAACAATCCAGGTTCCGTGCATGCATTTTATGGTATTCTATTTTTGCATGAACTGGGATTTATTTTCATACTAAGATATGATCTAATACGTGATAAAGGTCAAGGGAAAAATACATAAAGAACCTTGATTAAATATCTTAGTAGCAAAATTACTTTCTCACACTTTTATTTTCTAACATTTACATAGTAACAGAACAGCATTTTGCATCGATTTTCTACTTGATGTCATCTAAATATGTTCACACAGGTAATTCCTATTGGAATTCAACAAGGCTTTCTCCTTAGCAAGTGTGCCTAGGATTACAACTGAATCTCCTTTAGCAAAATTAGCCACAGAGGGAGGGAGGGAGGGAGGAAGGAAGGAAGGAAGGAAGGAAGGAATCTATTAAATCAAGTACAAAACATATGGCTTTTGGTTAGAACAGATAATAACCCCATATTTGCCTCTGATTATCAAATTTTGAAACAGAAATATCAGAAAGTATAAAAAACAAATATAAAGAAACTAAGTTATAACAGAAGCATTTTTTCTGCTTTCACTATTTTTTGGATTTCAAGAAATTAAAAAAACATAATAGAAAACAAGCAAATCTGTTTAGAAACAGAGAGTATTGCTTGATCTGAATCTAGTTTAATTTTTTTTTCTCACTCTCTTTATCTGGAAGTAGCCCTTCTATTGGCTTAAATTGTAATATCAGCTACATCTTTACACAGGCTACATTGCCAAAAAAGCAAATCAGAAAATGCTCTGAAAAAAGGAGAAACAGTATGTAATTCAGCCACCATATTCATTTGTGATTTCCCTGCCTATGTAGATGAATTAAAAGCACTGAAATGTTTTGCCACTTTTTATCTTCAGCACAAGTTATATAACAGTTGTGATCTGCCATCTATCCCATTTATTAATCTCATTAGTAATAAAGACTTCAATTTTTAACCAAATACACCAAAATTGAAATACCCAGAGTCATGGACCTCACTCATCAACCTCTGCCTCACTACCTACCTAATTTAAGTTTGATGGACAAATATACCAACAAGTCAGAGGCACATCCGTGGGGTCACCATTCTCAGGACTCATAGCAGAGGATGTAATGCATTGTCTAGAACTATAGCATTCCCACACGTACAATCAAAGTATGAATCCAGTATGTAGACAACACCTTTTTCATAATAAAAAAGGAACAACTAGAGAAGACACATGAAATAATCAACAACATCTTCAAAGGAATAAAATTCACAAGGGAAAACAACAACAACAACAACCCTTCCTGGATATCCACATCAGCAGAGGAAATGACAACAAATTGGAAACAACAAGTCTATCGAAAAGCAACTCACAATAACCAAGTCCTCCATTACCAAAGCAACAACCCAACCTCCCACAAGAGGAGCTATCTAAGAATATTATTCAGACGAGCACAAAAGCACTGAAGCAGCCCAGAACAGCAGAAAAAGGAAACAGACCACCTATACAACATCTTCCAACAAAATGGATACCCATGCAACTTTATCAAAAAGTGCCTGACTACTCAACCCACTATAGCACAACCAACACAAGCTATGAAAAGGATCACACTGCCATACATCAGAAACATCTCAGAGACAACCAACAGACTATTACAACCACATGGCATCATGTAGCGCACAAACCAACTAAAGCCCTCCAAAATATCCTAAGTAAATCAAAAGACCCAGTAGCCCAAGAAGAAAAAACAGGAGTCATCTACAACATACAGTGTAAGGACTGTAACAACCACTATGTAGGATAGACAGGCAGAAGACTAGCAGAGTGCATCCATGAACACCAACTAGCAGTCAAAAGACATGATGAAAATTCCTTAATCTCACAACGTGTGGACAGACTCAACTATAGTTTCAACTGGGAAACCATCAGCATCTTAGACCAAGCTAAATCCAAAAACATGAGGGAATTCCTGGAAGCTTGGTGTTCAGACAAGTCAGCCATCAACAGGCACCTAGAGATAAACAATATTTACACACCATTCAAAAGAGACAACGAAAAGCTAAAAAAGGAAACAAAAAGACAGAACACCTCCTCGCCAGCAATCAACACCCAGATAAACGGATTAACACCAGACAAATAATCAAGCAGTAAACAACAGCCTAATCAAGGAACTACTGAGGAGAAAGGAACACCCCCTCCAACACTGACAGGGCAAGCTACTGTATATAAATAGAGAGCAAACCTCACTCCCTTCTAGCACTAAAGGTGTTACTAGTCAGGTAGTGAAATGTCTGCAAGAAAACAACCAAGCTCAGAGAACACTGAGCACTCCACACTTCAATTTTTTGAATGTAGCTTCCCTCAAATGTTTTAGATGACCAGGACAGGCTTTTTGGTGAAGCTTAATTAACAGGCATTGCTGAAGATACTTAACAAGTTTTTATGTTTGCCTTAAAAATAAAACATTTTTATCCTTTTGGTTCATTATGATTAACTTTCATCACTGGAAGAAATGGAATGTAATCCAGTTATATTCCGAAAAGTATGAGGTTTGTTGATAATTTGAGCAAGATGTTTATTATATTTTTATAATTATTACTTGTGCTTCAGATTATCTGTAGTTTGTTGTCTCCTTGATCTGCCAACGTATGGAGAACCCACCAAATGGGTCTAAGCAATATTAGAGATGTATTTTTTCCATCAAATAGGGCATGATTAAGTGGAGTAGTATCGAATGGACCAGCCACTTAATCTCTCTAAATCCTCTTTATAGGTTAGCTTGAGTGGAGGGTAGAAGTATAACCTACCATACATCCTCAACTTAACTTTAGCAAAACTGTTGCTGCTTATTTTTGTGGCTCAGGAGCAGAATAAAGTTGAATCAGGAAAAGTTCAAAGGGTTCACTGGACTGTGGATGAAGTAACCAGTTCCCAGGGTGCCAGCGCTCAGTGGCCACGGGTGTCTGCCCTCCGTTCCTTCTCTCCTGTCCTGCCAGATGAAATGAAGAGGAAAGTTTCTCTTGGTGTATATGTGTGCATAGGGAGAGGGAAGAGAATGGTTAACTTTTCTCTAGCTGATCCCCTCCGCTAATTATGCATGCATATTGTTGCTGGTAACAGGAATTCTGACTCTCTAAGTATCTTTCCATTATCACAGAGACTGCTGTGGAAGAGGAAAGACTTTGAAAAAAGAGGGTCTTAATAGCCTGACCTGCTTGAAGATGTCTTTTTCCACTGCAGTGCAGAGTACCTATTGCAATTAGCCACAGAGGTATTTGATTGCATTAAAAAGAAAAAAACAAACAGGGGACCTTGTATTGCTTAGCAAGCAAACTGAACTGCTGGCTGTTGTCAGTCAGTTTTCAAGGCTATGGTTCCTTTTTATTCAGATTCAAATCATAGCATAGTAGTAAAAGTTGCTAGAAATGCTTTTCACTCAGCACATATATACAACGAATGAACGTATATGATGGAGAAAGAAAGGTTTGCAGCATGGGAATAAATACATGCATTGACCCCATATATATACTTCCCAGTCATATTGGCAAATATATGCTGCAGGGAATAAGTATGCAATTTGTGCATGTTGGTTATGTGATGAGGACTATTGTTACCTGTTTGATCCTCAGTGCATATTAATCTTCCTGGATGCATGGTTTGAAAAGGGCTGGAGTTGCAATAAAATCTCACTATAAATTACTTGCTAGAAAGAATGCGTAGGATCATAATTCCAATAATGCGTATCACTTCTTTTCAACTAGTTTATATAGATTGCTAGATATTTATGGAATATAGCGGTGGCTGCACCTCGCCAACCTTGGTTGATCTTGAAAAAGTACTTGGATGGGAAACCACCAGAAACTCCCCAGCTGAAGACTAGATCAGAATTCAAAAAACTAACAAACAAAGAGGGCATGTTGATGTAGTCACCAGGAAGTGACCTGGACTTGAGAAAACATTTGCTTTATTTATTTCTGAAGAGAAATTTGAAGTGTGATTTTAAACAAAATGCTTCAGTATTCCCTGTCTCCCTAAAACCAGACACTTGGGTCATGGACAGATTAAACCTCAGCATCTGAACTAAAGTACAATCCCATAAAACAGAAGTAGGCAATCTGGTATCTTCCAAACATTTTGGATTATTTACCCTATCACCCTATCCACTGGTCATAACAATTTAGCATGATAATTTAGCAGTTAGCTTATGAAACCATCTTCCCATTCAAAAGATCATTAACTTTAGAGATACACTGCCACATTGCTGATAATAACAATTCCATTAGGATCTACTATCTGCACTTCATTCCATATTGAATACAGCTCAGTGGCAGCTACTCATGCATATTTTTGATCCGATGGCTATTGCTTTCATTAAGATGAAATGAAAGCTCACGAGAAAGACATTGTGAAGAATATGGGAGAGCTTTATTTGAATCATCCTTTCAACATATGATGAAATAATATGAAAGTATATGGTGTCCAGATAATAAACGCTTACTCAGAAAGAATGCGTCAGGTTTATGCAATATTCAGTATTAGCTGCCATACACAAAAATATTCTTGTCCGATAAGAAATTGAACTATAATGCAGCTAAACGGAATTTGCGTCTGATATAAAATGGGTTACAAATTATGCAGTTTACAGTGATACAGAAATATAATATCATGCTGGCCAACTTCACAGGACCTTATATATGGCCTAGTTAGCCATTAAAAGGAACAAGTGTGGTATAGTGGTTAAGTGTTAGACCCCTATTAGACCCCTATTAAAGTCCACTCTTGACCATGGAAGTTCACTGGTTGACTCTGGGCTAGTTATTTTCCTTTAGCTCACTTAACTCCCAGAGCCATTGCAGGAGAGAAAAAAATGGAGGAGGGAATGCTCTCTATGCTACTTTGAGCACCCGAGGAAAGACAGTTATAAATCTAGCAAATAAAACAGAATGGAGTAGCAATACTAATAATAAAGCACCTATGTTATAGCATGTAAATGTCAATTATATTTATTTTTTATAAGGTTTATATGCTGCTTCCAGTTCAATTAATTTTCTTGAAGAGATAGGAGTAGATACATATATTACCAGCCTCCCGTTATTAAGGCTATATTTTAATTTTTTTCCAAAACCATTACAAAAATATCCCTTAACTCTGTCCTCCACTAGAGATTGCACTTCTAATTATTCTCTTCTTTTTAATGGGAAAAAAACAAAAGTTATCAATCCTTTGGAGTAGCCAGATTAAGAAGCAGAAACTGCAAGAATTCCAGGAATGCTACTTGATTGTTGTAGACTATATTAACAGAATCTCAAAAGGCTGCCTCTCAGCCTTTGCGGCCTCTGTTGTAAGAATAGCAAGATCAAGGCAGGGCTGTTCTGAGTCTCTTTCTCATGCTTTCTACTTTCCTAGAGCTGAGCAACCATTTTCTCTCCCCCACTTCCTTTTCAAGGCCAGAACTAAATTCTTCTACAAGTGTCTGTGTGTGTGTGAGAGAGAGAGAGAGAAGTAAAGTGTTTTGAGAATCTTCTCTTTGAAGATACTCCTATTTTTGCCAGGTTTTTCTACCTGCATACTTTAGGCAGAGTTTGGTGATGAATTCTTGCCTGAGATCTTAATTCCTTGATGTTAAGTTTTGGATTGCCTGTATGGTATATAAAACGCAGTGCTTGAGTTCACATCTCAGGAAACCAGATTTTAGAGAATCTTTATTTGCTACATGGGACCAAATACAATCCATTTGTTGGGGGGGGGGTGTCTCAGGGGCTCAAAAAAGTCAAGATGGTGCCCACGTCGTTGCGATGGAAAACCCAAACCTTTTTTCTGTGAGTTGTGTAAAATTAAATAAATTGCTTAGGCTGCAGGAATAAGTTTAGGACACATTTTGTTGCCTCCAATTGTCCAAATCTATAACTTAAATTAAAACCACTTTCTGGAACCCCAGATTACATGTTGTTTGTTAGATAAAATTTCCAAATGAGTTTTAGGGAGTGTTAGGGTTTCTAATTAAGTAGAAGATCCATTGTGAAGTTTTATAACACTGAAAACATAATAATAATAATTTTAATACATTTTAATAAGATTTCTGTTTTGGAAAAGGTGTTACCAGACTCCTCCTGCTTTTTTTTTCCTGACAACACATTGCTTGCAGCAACACCATGTCCAATTTTTTAAAAACTGTGCATCTTTCAATTCAATATTTTTTATTTTCAAAGCAGAAAATATCTTCCAACCATTCTTCCAGCAGGCTTTACATCACATAACATGACTGAGTGGCTAACAATAATATAAAACAAGAGCAATAACACAAATAAAATAATTATAACAGCCAATACAATGCCATGCCTCTGAAATCTGACTCAACCAGACAAAAAATTATCATACAAACCATATTCACTGGACATCCTGGCCCAGGGCTTGAGAACCAGGCTTCGCAGAAAGCCAACAGGGACCATCCAGATCTTTGGGAGAACTTTATTCCATATGGAAGACACCACAACAGGGATGGTACATCTCCTGTGTCCCATTAGATGGCAATGCTTCATACAGGGGTCCTGGAGAATGCCTGCTCTGTCAGATCTGGTGGAACAAGCAGAAACAAATGAAAACAGGCAGTCTTGTAAATAATGTGGAGCTGTGCCACCAAGGGCTTTATAGGTGATAACTAATACTTTGAATTGTACCTGGAAATCTACTGGAAGCCAGTACAGCTCACAAAGCAATGGTGTTATATGGCATAGCATGGTGCCATTGCAGTTTTGACCAGTTTAAGCTTCCAATTACAGTGGTACCTCGGGATACGAACGCCTCTACTAACGAACTTTTCGGGTTACGACCAGCTCTGGCCACAAAAATTTACCTCGATGTGCGAACTCCGCCTCAGGGTACGGTCATTTTTCCGCCCTGACACGTGGTCCGCGGCCTTTTTCTGCCCCTGACCCGTGGCCGTTTTCCCACCGCACCGTGCGGCGCCCGGCCGTTCTCCCGCCACGGCGCCCAGCTGTTCTCCCGCCGTGCCGCACCCGGCCGTTCCCCCACCACGCCGCGCCGCGCCCGGCCATTCTTCTGCCGCGCCGCGCTGCGCCGCGCCGCGCCTGGCCGTTCTCCCACCACACCGCACCCGGCCATTCTCCCGCCCCTGATGCGTGGTCCGCGGACGCCAGAATGGATTAATAGTAATTACATTGAACCTTATGGGAAAATTTGCTTCGGGGTGCGACCAAATTCGGAGGGCGGAATGGATTAACCGGATTTACATTGAACCCTATGGGGAAATTTGCGTCGGGTTACAACCAACTCGGGATACGCCCAGAGTCACAGAACGGATTAAGTTCGTATCCTGAGGTACCACTGTACTTTTTAAGGGCATCCCCATGTAGATTACAAGGCTAACAAGAAGTGATTGTCCATGACAAAGCACTGATGGTATTATCCCCCAACTCCAGATCATGTTACCACTGCCCCAAGATAAAAACTAGTTCTAATGTATTACACCCCTTGTAGGTCAGGCCAGAGATTACCTGAATCAGATCCATGGTGGCCATGAACTCCTGGACTGTCTCTGAATCTACAACCAGGGAAAGAAAATTGAAGTTCCCCAGCACTATAAGCAGCTCAGCTAGGGGGTTGCTGTACAGCTGGGAGGCTGGTATTCTGATCCCTACAGCCCATCTTCACAAACAGGGTCTCATGTCTGTTTATCTGCAGAGTAGCTCCCCTGGTAGCCACCAGGGTTTTCAGATGACAATAGTCACACCCTCATCCCTGCCCATAGTCATAGCTGATGACATACATGAAACCCAGCTGGGCACATCCCAGAGAGGGAAATACCTCTGTCCTGCATCCATCCAGTTTTTGGTAATCTATATAAAATCATCCTTCTCATTTACAATTAAATAGTGGATAAAGGAAGCTTTATTACGGGCTGACCACTTATTAAGCAGCAACAACTGGAAGCTGTGGCACTGGAGCTCTTATGACCAGACGCTGGGGCAGAGCACAAGACGCTGGAATGCAGTTTCAGTGCCAAACATTGAGGCTGCCTTTACCCTCAAGCAGCCCATTCCTTGCCTCCCACAATATCTCTCTCTGTTCATCACCATCACAATATTGTTGTCTACCCTTTCCCTCCAGATGGGAGATAAACAGTTCTCTCTAAAGATGCTCTGATGGGTGCTGTTTTGATTCAACCAACAGGATTTCCCAGATAGGAAGATATGGAAACAGACTGTCCAGGCACTGAGAATGTGGTGGTGCAGTGTTTGAGAGAGGAAGTGATGTAATGGTCTGTTGAGGGCCTAATAAACATTCAGTTCTGTTATCTGGAGAAGAGCAGCCAAATCACTGGTTTACAAGGAGGACTGAAAAAGTTCCCACCATAATAAGCTCAAAGATAAATTGGGTTCTAAAGTGACAACAATTCATTTGCTGAGATATCTTCAACCTTATCCTTTAGCCTTTTAATAAATCTTGTTAAAGAAAATTCTGTTTTACCATGATACAAGCTAAAGTTTCGTTTAACTAAAGTTGACTAGTACTAGTGTCAGTGAACATAGTAGAATTTACATTAGTTGCAAGTGGTTGATTCCACTTGTTTCAATGGGATGTACAGCTTGATTTTCTCCATATATTCAAGTATAGGCTGTGCTGAAGCCAAAAAAGCTTATTCTCAGATAAATGTGCATAAGATTGCAATCTTAATACTCTCTCACTCCTGTTCATAAAGTAATTTAACACGTTGCCTTTTTATATAAGATATGCTGTTTGTATGAAGAATCATTATCTCTGAGTTTCTAAGGTATGCATGGGCAACCTGTTAACCGCCATCATCCTTCACCTAAAACTTATGCCTCAGTATTATTAAGTTCCCAATTGTGTGGAAGACTGAAACTACATTTAGTAACATGTTTACGGCATCCTCTTTAATCAGAAAAGTTGTATTTGGACCTGCATTGTCAATTCCATATCATCTTCCAGATTGAACTTGAATTCTTGAAGAAATCTCATGTTGCCCAATAGATATCTGGGATCAATCCTTGTTCTAATGTATTACACAATTTAGTAATCAGCTAAATCTACATCCTGTTTTTCATAATCTGAAGTTCCATCTCCATCTTATGTATTATTTCTCTCTTTGGAGCTGAAGATACTTGACCTAACTCCTTTCTCCCATTCTGAAATCTTACATTGCATGTTTTAATAATCAGTTTCACTGTTTTTGTAGTTTCTTAAACATATTTACTGTCAGTTAAAGCATAGACAGTACTTTGAATGATAGCTCAATTCTGCATGGTTTCCAGCTCATTAGCAAATTGATTATTATGTTTATTAAATCAGAGTTGTGAAATACACCCAAACTCTTACAAGTAGACTGCAAAAGACGTTAAATTTATATTTAGCTCAAAAGATACAGAAAAAGGCAGCATTTTGCCCATCCTTCATCCCATGTTGTTACTGTGAAAGTGTTGCGTTCCTTATTTTGCTTTTGCTACAAAAGCAGCTTTTATTGTCTCGCCACAAACTCAGTTCACATACCAGTACCTTGTGCAAATTTCTGGAGATAGTGCCAGCCTGGTCATAGGTCAGGGTGAAGCCACTATATCCGCAAGCAGGTAGCAGAAGCAACAATGGTAGATCTAGACAATGTGCTCCTTAAAAGCCTGTATATACATTATTGCCTCAAGTGACAAAGGATGCTAGTCTACCATCAGTATTAAGGAAAGACTCAGGTCTTGTCCAGTTGGCTTCTGGGCATAGAACAAGGGAGAAGACACCATCTGGTCATTTGCCTTCGATTTCCGCTTATTATGAGGTAATTCTATCTTGTAGAAAGGATTGTTGAAATGGAAGATCTGTCTCCTTTCTTCTTCATTCTACTCCTATATCTTCCAGACAATTAATTGAAGGAGGTGCTTTTTAAATTCTTAAGCCTGTTTTATTCTGTCCTGGAAATTTAATCAGTGTTGAAGTAGCAGTCAGATATTTCTGTCCCTTCATAGAAGAAAACAAAATGTTTGATCTGTACTATATATTTCACCTCCTGATTGCTCTCTGAAAAGAGAACAAACCTTGCTCTGTATCTTTGTACACTGATCATTTTACTTTAATTAACATTTTATTTTTAGGTCTCAACTGATTTCTTTTATAGTTAAGGAAACAATAATCCCTATCGCTGAAAGCTAATTGAACATCTAGAAGATTTTCAAATGAATTATTGAGCAATTTAGTGACTAATTTGGCAAAATGTTAAGGAAGAGTTGGAGGCAGCCCTTAAAGCTTGGCACTTGACATTACTGTACAAGTTACATCAGTAACTTTACGATAAAATTAAAGTCCTGTGCCATATCTAAATCTAAAGTATATGATAAACCTTTGCAAAAATTAAAACTTACTAAACTGTTAATCAATCTTACCCAGTTTGGTGCCCTTTAGTTGTGGTGCTTCCAGATAGGAATTCTATTAGTTGTAGTCCAGCTCTTACTCCCAAGACCATCGGCCTAGTGAAAGCTCCTCAACATGATAACATTTTAGCTTTTAAAGAACTCTGTTTCTTCCCAAAGCCCAAGCATCTTTATTTCTTTCTTAGATGTTAGAACTTGGCAAATAAAACTAACTTGGACATTAAAATAGAGCAATATTGAGAAATTAGAATTAACTGCAGCTCTAAAACTACAAAACAGTTTCTAAATGTGCTATTTAGAGTGCCTAAATGTCAAATGTGTTAGAAGTAACTAGTAATTTAATATTGGATTCTTTGAACCACTGAAACACAAGGTGACTGATCATTTTATTGACAGTTTGCCCACTGACTCCCTGACAAGCCTGAGTGAGAAAGGGCAGTTTATGCACATAACAGATTGTTGACATTTTACAGGTTTATGAAGCAGATAATTCTGGTCATCTATATTATGCATCTAAAAGAAAATGCTGTGTCTGTATGTTATTTTCATATTTTCTACGGTGTGGTAGAGATATTGTGACAACTGTGGTCAAACTATTATTCCTGATTTTGATTCTTTTAGAATATTTTTTTCTGAAAGCATTCTCCACTTTTGTTAACACTTGTCTGGAAATGTTGACACTGCTATAATTTTAAAATCATCTTCAGTTCTTCATATATAGGTAACTTTTCAACAGAATTCAAGGGAAAATGTTATATATATATGCTTTGATATTTCATCCACTTCATAAAGACCTAATATTTAGCCTTTTATTCTATTCTAAATCTCCACAGCTGTTTGCATTTTTATGGTAAGAAATTTCCTCTTTAAATGTGTACTTTGATTAAGACACCATATTAAAGCTCCAGTTTAAAATGAGATGTTACCACCACGGCTTAACATATTTTCACGAATATTAGCACTAGCAGTGAACAAGCACTTGAATACGTATTCTGAAATTTACTGGCTGTAAAATTAGGTAGCTGACAGTGAGAACTGAAGAAGAAAAATGTCTGGCATTGTCTTCATTAATATTATTATATAGAAGCAGCTTAATGCTTAATGCTGGCCTCTGGTTTACATACCACAAAACCCTCTTGGGGATCCCAGGCCAAGTTTCATAAAGTTCCTAAGGGCTAATTAAAAAATCCTGGCTCAGTGTGGAGCCAGCATGCATGGTAGATTGCAGGATTAATCCATGTTGGTTGCTCCATTTCTGTGACAGAATTAGAGAACGGAATCTTTATTAGGAACAAGTTGATTGCCAGCACAGTCCTAGGAAAGATTGCTCACAAATAAAATACCCCCGATAAGTAGACGTAAGATCTCATGTAGGATTAATAAAATATCCTGGGAGCATGCCTATAAATGTAATATAATTCCATAATTATATGGAAGAGGGAGCTTCTTTGAAAACAGTTTTGTAAAGGCTAGGCAGTTGGCATATGAATTATACAAAATGGTTATGGGTATTTGGGCTGCCTGGATCTCAGGATATTCTATCTTTGACCTTGGATGGGATGGCACTTCCCCATTCAAGAGCGATGCACAATTTGGGGATCTTTATGGACTCACAGCTCCTGCTTGATGAGATGGGGACAACTGTGGCCAGAAGGACTTTGCACAGCTTCATCTGCTGCGCCAGCTGTGTCCTTTCTTAGATCGGGGGGCCCTTCAGACAGTTACTCATGCCCTGGTCACCTCACAGTTTGACTACTGCAATGTGCTCTACATGGGGTTGCCCTTAAGACCACCTGGAAGCTTCAACTGGTCCAGAATGCAGCAGCACAGGCAGTGATGGGCATGCCTTGGTATGCCCATGTAACAGCTCTGCTTCACAAGCTGCACTGGTTGCCAGTTTGCTTCTAGGTGCCATTTAAGGTGCTGGTCACTAACTATAAAGCCTTACATGACAGAGGGCCTGGTTACTTGAGGGACTGCCTGTCTCCCATTGTATCTGGCTAGCCAATTCTATGTGGCAGGGTTGGCATTCTCCGGGTTCTGTCAATTAAACAATGCCATCTGTCGGGACCCTGGAAATTTTCTCTATAGCAGCACCTGCCCTCTGGAATGAGGTTCCCACCAAGATTTGAATGTCCTCCCACCCTACTGGAGTTTCGAAGGGCCCTGAAGAGCTGGTTCTTTGCCCAGACCTTTGGTGAGGGTGATTGAAGCCCCATTTAGATTGGGTGATGTTTGTTTCTGTTTTTTAAATTCTCATCCAGTTTTGTCATTTTTGCCATTTTTACTTGTTGTTTTCTTGTTTTTAATGTTTTCAACAATTTATAAACTGCCCAGAGTCACTGGGAATTGGATGGCATATAAATGTAATAAATTATTATTTTCTTATTATTATATAGCAAATGGGCTTTAAAAATAGCGACTGCATTATTCAATCACTGTACTGTATAGTTAAGTAGACAAATAATAGATCTGGGTTCTTGTTCCTTTTCTGTCTGCCAAAAACCTTTTGCCCACCAGCAAGTTTTGTACATCAATTGATTATGTCCACTTATTTCATCTGTCTCGTAGACTCTTTCCCACCAAATGGGTTAAGGTTATCAATCAATGGTTGATAGTTACCTGTGTAAATTTATGTACCTACACCATAATCACAACAAGGCCATCGCACCAATCAATTACATCCTTGGCAGGCAAACATTTTTTGGACATGCAATCTTAAAATTCGTGGCAGGCAAAAAAGGAACGTGAGCCTCGTTTTCTCAAATCGTAATATAATCAGGGTTAGGGTTTAGACTACAGATAGGTACCCTTGCCTTACAGCACTTGCATGGTTTATCAAATGGAAATACTGATTATAAATACTTTATATTAAATAAACAACATTCAGCAATCTTTCTATATGTGGTGTGTGAGTGTGTGTACACATTCGACTTTATTGCTTTCTCAGTGATGGGAGGAATTTATGGAGCTGCTAAATGATATGTACCCTGTAAAGAGTTTGGGAAGATTTTTGTAAAGAAAAGCTTAAGCCACAGAACCAATGTCACACAGGTCTAGCTATTGTATCTGAGGGAAGGACAGGTACAATAATCGTTGTAAAGCCTACAACGATAGCTATTGTAAATCTGGTCTTCAAAAGAAACTGCTTTTATTAGTCAAACTCTAGTTTCTCGTCAGATTGTATAAATCTTTCGTCTTTTACTTTTGTAAGTCTATTTCTTTGAGTAAAGTGAAACGTTCAGTACTAGGACTGGGTGTTACAGTTGAAGTTAAAAACTAAGGTAAAAATGCATACAATAAACACAAACACATACACGCTGCCTCTGATGGCTTCAGACTACTGGAAGCTTTCAGGAAATAATGCAGAATTATGGAAGACACTCAGTCTGTATTGTTAAATATGCATGAAGGCAGCAACTACTGGTGATAATGTAGCTAAATATAATATTGCAGGGCCACAAGCAGTTGGAGGTTTTTGAAAGAGATGCAGCTCAATTAATGTATTTACATAGTCATTTTATTTCCACTGTAGACAAAGATGTAGACATCTGCAAGACAGTGTCTATGTGCTTACAAGTGGTGGTCTCAATAAAAATTATTTCAATCCTTAGTTCCTGGGCATTTAACATGCATATTTATTTTCTGTTTCTAATGTTGGCAGCCAAATCAATGTGAAAGCTCTCAGCCCTTGAAAAGGGTGGACCACATTGCAAGGAGCTGTCCTAAAGAGTGGCATATTTGGTGCTACATATTGTGATTGCCCAGATCGCAGTGGTCTGTCAGTGATATGACCAAAACAAGGATGGTTTCTCAGAAGGATGTGCGCTGGATACCATAATTTGCCCAGCACAGAATTAGGCTAGCCTGAGAATTCAAAACAATGGGAAGAGGAGAGAAAGAGAAGAAAAGATATATATAAATTAGCAGGGCTTATTAAGTGACAATTGCTCTACCACTAATTCCACCAATGGAATTCCATTACTCATCTGCTTTGATAAGGATATGGAGAAGATTGACATATACAGAAAGTCCTCACTTACTGAGTGCCTCGTTTAATGACTGTTCAAAGTTATGACAGTGGAAAAAAATCAGCTTTGCAATCAATCCTTGCATTTATAACTGTCGCAGCATCCTGCAGTCACATGATTGCCATTCATGTACTTTACAACGGCTTCCAACAAGCACAGTTAATGGAGAATGTGGAAGTAAAATCACAAGTTCCAGTTATGTGATGTCTTGCTTAACAACCATGATGACTTGCTTAATGACTGAATGGGAAATGATATTGTAAGTCTATCATGGTCATGTGATCTTCCGCTTAGCAACCTTGGTGCTTAGCAACAGAGTTGCAGTCCCAATTGTGGTCGCTAAGCGAGGGCTATCTGTACTATATGTCAGGGAATGATTGTCTAAGCCAAACTAACCAACCTACTTTATGACTCAGCAGAATGTGTGATCCCAGTCATAATTTAGTGGTATAGGAGAATTTCAAAGTTTGTATCATATACATAAATGTAGTATTACTAATAAAATGTTATACTTCAGGTTTGTGTCACACTGCAATAGGGAAAGATTCTCCTTGAGGCAAATTTCTAGGTCACTGTACATAGCTCACTACAAAAATAATGTCATTGTTTCAGATCAATGAACCTGTGCCTGTTGCTTAAAGAGACAGGTAACAGAACCCAGGCTTGGTATTTTCTGGAACAGGAGTGTGAAAAAGGTCATCCCATTGCTATGATAATGAGCAGATTGTTCATATTGTGTGAGTTACTGATACGTTCATTTGGTAAGAAGGCTCATTCTAGGATGACCTTAAGGGGCTAGTCTTTGCAGGTGAAGGGCCATTTGCCCACCTATCTAAAGGATGCCCTTTCGCAGTACTAGTCATAAATTATTTATGCATGACTTTATGTATTCTCCCATTCTTATATAATTTTGTATGAAGATTGCTTGGAGCTCTTGGCATCTCTTGGCTGAGGGCCCAGTTGCAGATATCGAATCATTTTGGCTCCTTATAAGGGGACAGACCTTTTCCACAAGAGTAGGGAGGGAAAGTGGCAAATGGATACCGGCTCTATAATAATTAAGCTAATTTCCATAATGGTTTCTCTACTTTGAAGTAATTTCCAGAATAATTCTAAATTCTAAATCTTAAAGCAGTAAAGGAAAAAATGAAATTTCCAAGGGTTTGGTAATTTTAAAAATAAATCTATTCCTGTTGTTGCTGTTCTTGTTATTTGTAGTATCTTGTTATAACATCTGAGATAACCTTATTCTCTGAGATTCTTACCCATTTTTCTTAAAGCATGTAAATATGCAAATAGTTGAAACTAATGGGCCTTCTGTGTAAATATTTTATAGTATATTAAAAGCTGCTTGAGAATCAGATTAAAATTAACTCTTCTATTAACTTTCAACATTTTTCTCTCTCGTCCCGTGGACCAACAATATAATATACTGAAGAGTTCAGCTGAAAAGTATTCCCAGCCTTGAAACTGAAATTGTCAGTGTTTTCTGTGTTTCAGATGACAGTCCATATACTAAATCTGCAAACCAGACAAAGCCACCCGATGGAGCACTGGCTATAAGAAGACAGAGTATTCCAGGTATACAACTATTCTTATTATAAAATTATGCTTAGTATACTGTTGGGAAGAGAATCATGAATTCATTAGGGAGGTGAATTCTTCTATCCTCATGAAAAATAACTTAAGATTAGATCATGCCTCTGATTAGCTAACAAATCCTTCCTTTATCTTGTGCTCTCCATATGTAAGAAGATTTCAATTCCTAAAATTTCCAGTCTGTGCGACTGTCAAGGAGTTGTAGTTCCAACTCATTTGAAGGGCAACAATTGATATAATGTATGCATTATTTTTAGATGAACTTCAGATCAGCAGGCAAGGATGAAGAAAATACATGTGATTAGAATTAATGGACTGGAGTAAATCCATTATAATTAAATCCCAGCTTTCAGGGGCAGATTTCCAATTCAGCAAATTTTCATGCTTTTTTTAAAATTAAAAATCCGTTTTAAAAATAAATGTTGCCAGATTAGTCTGTTTGGTGAATGGGGGTTGCAATGCCTGTCAGGATTTAATAACACCTACTGTACCTTGTCAAGGAATCACATAACTACTCTTGTCAAATATATAAACAGATTCAAAGCCATCCAACACAATTTCTGCTTTTACCTCTAACCAATCCTATTTTAAAGAGCCAGTCTGGTGTAGTGGTTAAGGCACCAGTCTAGAAACTGGGAGACCATGAGTTTTGGTCCTGCCTTAGGCACAAAGCCAGCTGGTGACCATGGACCAGTCCCTCTCTCTCAGCCCTACAAAGAAGAAAAGGGCAAACCACTTCTGAAAATCTTGCCAAGAAAACTGCAGGGACTAGTCCAGGCAATCACCAGGAGTCTAGACTGACTTGAAGGCACGTGCACATACACATACACACACATACACAATCCTATTTTACCTTTCTGTTTCTCTCCCCACCCCTTGAAAACTGTAACTTATAAGTCATGTATAACTGGGTTTCTTTTTGAGCCTGGATGTCCATGTTTCAGCACCAGGTAGGAGACTAATGTTGTATCTGCACCCTTTATCCAGAGTTGTCAGAACTATGCAGGATAGCATATGACACAGGCTTTGGATTATTGTAATACCTTTGAAAAATGCTTGGAAACTCCTTCTGGTGCAAAAAATATATAGCTAGTTGAACAAGAAGTATATATAGGGAACACGTTCCATTCTTACAGCAGCTTCAATGGCTATCAACCGATTACTAAGTACAATTCAAAGTGCTTTGCTTTGATTATGAGAGGTCTTTCTTGGTCAGTACTCCCATATTCTGGAAATCCCTGTCAGAAGAAGCCTGATTAACTCTCTCTTGCCAGTTTAACATTTTCAGGTCAGATACCAAAGAGGGTGTACGTAGGGGAAAATGCCAAGACAATTACTGTGAACTACAGTTTATTAATAAGGTCCCAATACTTGCAGAGTCAGAGAGATCCTACTCCAGTTGGCCATGGTGAGCCTGGGTAGTGGCAAGGAAGGAATTCCATGGAATCAACTCACAAAGGGCTGGCTTTTGTTGGGCATGTTTTATAGTCCTTAAACCTCACACTTCCCCCCACCTCAGAAGTTGCTTAATTAAGCGAGGGAAGGTTACATATGAATGAGGATTAAGTGTCTAGCAGGTTTGGGGCACCTGCTATGACAAAGGAGAGAAATAATTATCTAATTAGGGTTAGAGCAGGAAATTTCTTATCTCGCAGCTGGCAAGAGTAAATAGGAAGAGCTTGTGTAAGCAGCCTCTCTCCTAGTGTTTATTAAAGAATGTGGGTCAGTCACAGGGCACCCTCTCTCTACTGTCTTTTCCTCAAACAGGCAATGGCATTTTACTTAGGATCGGCCTTTGCCATTTGAACTGATCTATTGAAAAGTAAGGTTTTAATCTGAGGTTTAAAGATGTGTTCTTATTAAATGAGTCTTAATTAGTGATAAGGTTGTAATTATATTTTTGGTACCAAATTTCATAGTTAGCTGCTTTGAATCTAATTTTTTTGTGGAAAATTGGATTTTAAATCAAATATATAAATGTCAAGTAATCTCTTCAGAAGATAGGAAGGAGAATATTAGGAGACTTAAAATAAGCAAGTTCATAGGAAGATTTACATATAAAGAAAAATTAATACATTGGAGAATTTTAGTTGATTAAAATCCAGTAAAAATAGATTTAAGATTGTGAAAAACTAGTATAAAAATTAAGATAAAGCTTCACATGATTCAGTTGCACTGGGTTCAAACATGTACATATTTACATTACACAAGAAAACAGAAGGCTTATGAGCTACAAAAATCAATGGAAATAATAGAACCTGAGGGCACCGTCAAATGAAATCAATGGACATGAAGTTTAGAAGAGAGAAGGGCATGTAATTTAATTGTGGACTTCATTGACTGAGATTGTTTTCAGCTTGAATAGAATTTGTTAGAAGAATTTTATCCAACTGTCAATGAATATTATAAATATAAAACATAACATATACAGGTGATTTCTCATTTTTCAAGCTGTTGTCTGAACTGAATTGGTAACTAATACTGGATTTTTTTTCCATTGTAGCTGTTTTACCTAGCATAATTATGTCTGTTTATTTGAAAACTGAATCTTACAGCTTTGTATGATATGTGATAATAAGAGAAATATCCTATTATTGCTAATGATGAAAATGTAAAATGTTATCCCACCTATTATGAACATGAATTATTAGGGTACTGTCACTTTTCTTTTTAAAATATTGTATAAGGAATGCATCAAGATTCACTTTTACAAATCTATTTTCTGAGAAAGACTATATATATTGTGCTAACTTTTTCAAGTAATGCATATCAGGCATGCTTCTTTCCTACTACCAATGTGTGAAGGTTTGTGATGACACTTGAATATACCTTGGGGTTTGTGTATGTGTGTGTGCCTTCAAGTCAGTGTTGACTCCTGGCAACTGCCTGCAGTTTGCTTGGCAAGATTTTTCAGAAGTGGTTTGCCATTGCCTCCTTCCTAGGTCTAAGAGAGAGAGAGTTGGCTTCTTGCCTAAGGTGGGAACAGAACTCACGGTCTCCCAATTTCTAGCCTGGTGCTCTAACCACTACACCAAACTGACTCTCTAAAATAGGATTACCTTGTAATCCTTTATTATTTGTAGAACAAGGAAAAGGTTGGGCTGCAGCAAGCATAGCAGTGCATCTTTTGATAACTTAAAGCTGTGTGACCTGGTAGGCCTACCAAAATTAGCATTTTAATAGTTCTAAATTGGACCTAGACAAATAACATGTGAATTAGCACTTATAGTTTCATAGTTTATATGTTAAAGACTATAATTTTTATTAAGTTTGCAGCAGAAAAAAAAGAAGATATTAAAAATCCTCCTTGGTTATGACAATTGTAGTTGCAGGTGGGCAAATTTCAGGCTACATGATTTCATTTGGTTTGACTTGTATTCCAAAACCCACCAAGACAAATCTGAAATAAAATAGTAAGTGGGGCCAAATTTAAATTGGTAGTTCAGGGAGTAGAGCTGATTACTTAGTATAATTTGTTAATTATGTCTGGAAAAACCCTTTTAATAGTTTGTAATTCTTTCATATACTATGTTATTTGGCAGATTAAAAATATAATGAAATACAATAAATATGAAGTACAAATGTAGTTTAAATTATTATATACATCAGAGAATCTAACCAAAAAACTCCCATAAAGCTGCATTAACAGGCCTTCAGCAGCATTTGTGAGGAACATAATGGAAGAAAAATAACCTATTAGGGCATGTGAGATATAACTGTTTATAACATGGAAAATTACCCTATTGTTAATTGTTTGAAAACTGAAATATTTTCCAAAGATTAACTATCAAATCCTGAGTTTCCTGATCTTGCTTTAAATTATTCCTTGATTCTTATCACAAGAAGATTGTTGTTTTCATCCTATTATCATCTTATTTAACATATCTGGGTGTGTTAAATCAACAAACAATGTACAACTGTCTTCCCCAACCTAATGATCCACAAATGTGTTGGAACTACAACTCCTAAAAATTTCCAGCCATTGGTCATGTTCTCTATGAATTCTACAAATGTATAGTCTTAGATATTTGGAGATTATCAGGTTGGGGAAAGCTGTCGTATAGTATGACTACATCAAAATTGCAGTTGAAACATTTGTAGAGGTAATTCCTTCTTATTTATTGTCTCATTTATTTTAATGGCAAAAATAATTCTGTCTCAAAATAGACCACAGATCACAGATGCCAATATGTTAGACATAATAGTTAGTGGAAGTGTAATTAATACACAATAACATTAAATGGCAAATAGCATGAAATAGCATCAAATGGCAAATTAATGCTGCATAATAGCATTAAACGGCAATAGCATTAAATAGCAAATTTGGTCTATTTTGTCAACACATTTTATTCCTGTTCAGATTACTAGTTGGATACATGTTTGATTTTTTAAAAACATTAGAATATAATTTAGGCAAATGTCTAAGAATATTGTATATCTCAACTCATATATCTCAATAGACCCAGAGAAAACTGCTGACTGCGTAAATAACGCCAGGATTTATCTCTGGAAAAAAATCTCTTTAGCATAAAGTAGTTATCTTGGCAGTTTGATGCTAATAGTGAAATTTGATTTCTTAAATTACAGAGAGAGAACTACATTGGAATTTGTTATATAGGTATATTGTTTCTTTAGATGCTGAAATAATTGACTTAAAAATTGCCCTAAATAACATGCCTACTGGCTGTTCTAAGAGCCATATCCACTTCACAAGACCCACTCCATGGAACTTAGGTGCAGTCCAGATATCTTGCTAAGGCAGAATCTTTTTGATCTACCTCTCCTGCCCAAGGCTACATCCAGCACTGGAACTACATTTGCTTTTGATCTCCCTGGTCTCTTTATTTGCAACTCTATCTGCTCCCATTCCTATTTTTGGTGGGCAGAGGTGGTAAAATGGAACGAAGTCCTTGGTGCTCTCTAAACTTGGTTGTTTGCTTGCAGACATCTCATTACCCAACTAGGTAACATCATCAGTGTGATGATGATTTTACCTAACTGGGTAATGAAACATCTGCAAGCAAATAACAAAGCTCAGAGATCACCAAGGACTCCACAATTCAACCCTGAACTACAGATATTCTCTTCTATTAAAAATAAAGTGAATTTTATGATAAGTATAAAGAATTAAAGACGAACTTGCATATTTTTGGAAAAGAGTTTTTTATGCAAGGATGGGTGGAATTTTCATGAATATTGGAAGATCTATGCAATTCAGTTGTGGATCATGTACTTTGTGTAGAGGAGGTCCTAGGTTCAGTTTGTGACATATCCAGGTAGTTCTGGAAGAACTGCTTGAAATCCTGAAGAGCTACTACCAGCAATTTTAATCTGGCTTATTATGAATCAGTTTCCTAAATTCCTAATATTCAAGATACTGAGGGGATTTTGTGACTCAGAATTATATTAAAATGTTACCTATACCTATATGTTGATTATAAATCCCACATGTATTATATACATTTTATAAATGAATATGAATAAATATATAATAATATGATGAGGTGAAACTGGATAACAAGTGGTATCTAGCTTAACTTGAAAACAGTGATTTCCACTGAGGTAATCCTGTCTGTGCAGTCTGCAGTTTTATCAGTGATCCATGACATATTAAGATATGTGAGTATTAGTCCTCAGTGCAGGTGCTGTAAGAAACAGAATTAAAAAACCTGAATACAAGACTAGATTGCAAGTCTCAATTAATAATAAAATAACTGATAGTATGTGTCATTTGCAATTCAGGATGTGTCATTACCTAATTACAGTAATGATTGGGATATTGATTCAGAGGAATATAAATTGAGCTTGAAAGATTAGTAGCATAGCAGGAAGAGCTGAATCAGGAATCTAACCAAGGGATGAAAAGCCATTTTCTTTTCTTCCAATGGTCAATCCTTATAACAAAACAATCCTGCCAGTTATCTTTCTATTATCACGTATGCTTCTTAAAATTTGTCCATATATTTTCCCATCATTAGTTAACAAATTCCAATATTTACCCTAATTTTTCACCATTTATGTATAACTTGCAATTATTCACTCCATTTTCCATGTCAAATCCTACTAATTTGGTCTGTCATACCCTGATTTTCAGATTCATATTGCTTGTGACATCTTGCAGTCTATCATTTGCTGCAGGTTGTGTTATCAGCCTATGAAGGTACATATACATCCAGGTCCCAAACTATCACACTTCTAATGTCACCTCAAGCATTCCTTATATATTTTATCTATAAATGCATTAAGCAACCAAGGCAACATAGCACATCGTTCTCTTATTCTTTGTGCAATGTTAAACCATTCATTAAGTATTACATTTATTCTCATGCATGGTTTATGTCCATCATATTCTGTCCTTTTTGCTTTCAGAATCCAATCTTCAATTTCGTATTTGCACAAAACATTTCATAATTCAACTATATTCATATAATAATACTCTTTCAAGAAACAAACACACAATTAAACTTTCTTTCCCACATTTTACATTTCTCAGTGACCTGCAGGAGAGCAAAAATCTGCAATCCCCTTGCCCATTATAAAGCTGCACTGCACTGCCCAAATTTTGCTCATTGTCATTTCTTGTACTCTGTTAATTATAATTCTACAACCACCTCCTAGAGACACTTATCAAATAAATTCCCTTTTAATTTCTGCATGCATTCTTGATAATTTTTCCTTTGAATAACAGAACAGTAGCAACATTCTTTGAATTGACAGGACAGATTAAACTGGTTAGATAAGTCACAGGCATTTCATAAGCAAACTACATGCATACCTTAAATTTTATGTGATTATACCCTCTATTCTTTAAGCCTTACCATTTTTTAAATATTGTTACAGCATTTATGTCTTCCTTTTCAATTTTTTTTCTTTGGATGATAGCCTTTATAGCATTTGTTTCAATTCCATTCCTTGACGTGTAACTATGATTGTCATACAAATCTCCTTCGGCATTCCTTTGCTTCAGTTGCATCCAAAATCTCATCACTTTCATTTTTAATTCCATTCACTCTGCTGGATGCTAACCCTTTTAACTTACTTCCAAAACAATTTTTATTTACATCCAAATAGCTCTGCATTTTTCTCCGTCTCTTTTAATAATAACCATTCCTTCAGAACCCTCTTATCACCCTTACATCCTTTACTAATTCTTGCAGTCTTTTATCATGAACAAGACAGTCTACTCTTTGATTCATATTCATTTTGATTTTTACAGATATTTTTCCTGTATATACATATGAATAAACATTTTCAAAGCAAACCTTTTTCTAAGGAGAAACTTACCACGTGCCATTCTTATTGTTGTATCTCCAGATGGTCCAAATCATTCTTTCTATACTGAGATGCTGTACTGGGAGGGAAGATATAACCAAACAAGATAAATGTTCTATGATCAGCTCTGGGTACAAAGAAGTAACACATACGTTTAAATCATATTCTGTACACTTTACATATATCAAGTTATCCAAAATTGAGTTTTTATAATAATACTGGTAGAACTATTGCAGGAAAAGTATCTTCCTTTGGGTTTGTGATGGTGAGTTTATAATAAGCCTTTGAGAAAGTAGAATGGTTTTATGACACATTATTTTATGTGGCACTTTTTAATTTTTCAGCATTTCTGGAATTCAATGAAATGCTATCCGTTCAATCATCTTTAAAATGACTCGTACATTAATGAAGCTGAAAGTATTATTTTGCAAACCAGGAATATGTATATATCTAATAAAAATTAATGGAATTCTATTCACAGATTTCACACTTTTATTTTTTTGTGAATTAAAACTTTTTTAAAAAAGGAGTTTGGGTTAAGCAGACTTTGATAATGTTTACTTCAGTTTCAAGCATATATAAACACCATTTTTTAAATTACTGTACTATCTATGGTGGGATCAGCAAAACCATTATCCATATCTTTTCATTTACACATCACCATAAGCTAGATTTTTTACAATTCTGGCTTAGCGGGAAAGAGTAGGCATGATGCATTTGGCTTAATCACTTCCACTTAGGCTTCAGTTCCCAGGACTGTTAGGCAGACTGGAAGGCATCCATCCACAGTCCTCAACTGAATTCATGTTGTGCTCCTTTCTTAAGAAAGCACAGTCGAAAAAGAGCATTTCTTCTGGCTTGTGTTATGGCTTGTTCAGACACAAACAATATGGGAATCCAATTCAGATACAATGCTAAACAAAAAAATGAATGGAAGTGTCCTGGCTTATATAGCCTGCTTCTGCTGTAGCAGGAATCAAGTGGTATACAGAGCAATATGTCTACTTTTTAAGTACTTGCTTTGCCTTAGGGACTGGCAAAATGCTCATGACATGTCAGATGCATTAGGGAGAAGACAATATCTGCTTCTAGTCTTCACAGAAACTTGGAAAAACCTTCACTGCCTGCACAAGACCCCATTGGTCCATTGGGCTGTTTACTTATTAGATCCCAAAGTCCCTGCCTTAGGGATAATTTAGCAGCAAAATTTTCGATGTTTTCAAATTTTTCTTTTAGCTTCTTTCTTCAGAGCATTCTCAAGAACTGTAAAGCATTCAGGTGAGTTGCAACAAAAGTGAGAAACCTTTTATTCCTACAACTGTTATTGCCCTTGTTTTCCCTTCTGAACCTGAATCATTTCCACATGAAATAAGAGATTGGTAAGAGACCCCTGTATTATTGCTAGAGGGATCTCCTGCTTTCTACTGAAGGAACATATGATGAATGGCTCTCTTGCACTCCTTTTGACCTGCCATCACCAACATTCCTGTTCTGAAAGTTCTTTGAAGCAAAAAGATCACTGCTATTAAATGTTTATATTGTCTAAAGATAACATGCTCTGGATAGTTCACAAAACAGAGCAGTCTTACCCAGCTTCATATCTTTCAGGTATATTAGTAATAATCCTTGGTTGGGAATTCTACAGGATTTAACCCTTTGGAGTTTATGTTTTGGGGATAGTTCACAGACTGAAAACAAGTATATAACAAAAGTTGGAATATTTTGCTGTCTTGATTTCAAATATGGACGTCTCTGAGCAGTCTGCTCCTCTGATGTCTGCCATCAGCAATGCTGCTCAAGGGCAAGATGATTTCCTTTGTGTTCTCCTCTGTCTCTGGGTTGTACTTATTCTGGGAAATGGGAGAGTTTTGCAGTGAGTAGGCCCTTATTCCAGTGCAGTGTGAGGTCCAGTAGAAATCTAATAGATACTTATATACTTTAGATTAAAGGGTTCTACATTGCTCTTAAAAGTTATTAAATTCCAGCCTGTGGTGTTATAATTGGAGACTCGGGCTTCAGAGCTACAGGCTTAGTTTATACATCTAAATTATTTTTTAATTATTTTTTGTTTGTTTTTGTATTTTTGCTGATCATTTGAATTTCTTCTCTTTTTTTTTAATGTTTGCCATTATAATCATCGTTCTTTGAAACATTGATTTAAATCTGTTGAACATTCAAAGATATCACTTAATCATATGAGTCATTGCCTTAAAAAGATTATGAATGATAATTTAGTAATATGAAAAGAAAAGTATATTCATCATAGATTTACCAGTTGTACAACTGACAACATATTTATTTGCTAACTTTGTAGACCTTGCATTTTTCAAATGACTGCAACTCCCTAGTGAAGGATTAAGCTCTTTTTTTTGTGTGATCAAACTCCCTGAATTTTAAATACACAGAAACCTTTATTAAAGATGCCCTTATTTCAATAATAATTGTTTCTCATTGGATGTTGAATATGTGTGTACTGATGGCTTTACTTCCCCTGTTATAGTCAAATTAATGAAAGGTTAATACAAACCTTTATGTATTTACAAGAATTGTTCTTTAAGAAAAACCTTTAATTCCATGTTATGAATTTAATTATGCATTAAGTCATTCAGATTAATAGCAAATCTCTCATTGAGTTCAGCAACCGAAAATAACCTTTCACAGCACTGTTAATTTGTATTATATTTGGTATGCAGTTACATAAAATACAAATTAATATTCACCATAATGACATGTTTTCATTAGATATAGATAAGCTTTAGAATCTACTTCCACTATACAAGGCTTCATGAACCTCCGCTTACACCATGATTATAAAATGGCATGAACACATATGCATAGGCAAATAATTCAGCCACGTGCTTTGCTCATGAGCAAAGAGTCCTTCTAATTTATTCTGAAAACAACTGCTTGAACTCTTGGTGCAGCTGCTCTGAAGTCTTTGTGAAGTTTTATGGGCATGTGTACACATACCCAGTATTGTTTGCAACATGAAGTGTTTTATCAAAATATTTGCATAGTATATATATTAACGTTTGATTATATATACATAGTTGTATGGTTCTGATATGTTTGCTTTATTTATTTAAAAAACGTATATGGCTCCCCATCTTATATACCATAACTATGGGCGGCTCAAAGCAACAGCAATAAAAACATGTAAAAAAATGAAAAACCAGAATCCAGTTTAGTGGTATTTGATCCCCACCAAATGCAGCAATGTATGTCTATAACCTTTGATTTTGCACTGGTTGACATAACAAATCCAGGAATTGAGAACCTGCACATAAATGGAGCAAACTACTACAGAATGAGAGCCGAAAGTTTATTTTGCTCATGTTGCTTTTCTGCATGTTGGCTTTGTGTATAATAGTTTGGAAAATTGAGCTTGTTTGTTTATTATTTTTTTATTAAACCTATTTCTTGGCTGCCACAATTAAAGCAAGTCTCAGTGGCTTACAAAGAAAAAATCTATTTTAAACCTTGCACAGTACAAAGGAAAAAAACCACAATGGCAGTATAGTACCTAATTTTTTTTTAAATTAAAGAAGATAATAAAAATACAGATGACAACATCAAATCAGGGGAAGGCTGTCTGAAATAGCTTGGTCTTTGAAAGTTTCTGAGAAAGTAGCACAGAGGGAGCCAGCCTGATCTCCCCAGGGAGGCTGTTCCACAGCATCAGCAGTGTTTTAAAAAAGCAGCACCTCCAGATCTCAGCCTCCCAAAGCACCTGAAATTGTTGGGCTTGTAGCAGATTCCCCAAGGTATTTCTAATCAGTTGGGCCAATACGGGCTGGAGTAGATGGTCCTGCAGGTCTCTTATATCAAGTCATATGAGAAAACAGAGGAAAGTAAAATGCAAAATGTATAAAGAATAATTTAGTGCACACAGACTGAAAAATAAAATGATATTCATAAAAATGATGGAACATTAATGTCCTGGAAAGTGAAAACTATATGTGCATATAGTGGAAATGGATGACATATACTTATTCTTTCCTTTTTGTGGATTCCTGCTAAAAGTGTTGAAATCTTTACAAATTTCACCAACCTGAAATTAGTCAGAAGGATTTAGAAATTAATCCCATTTAATGATGTTACACACCAGAACTTACATTGGTACACTATGTTTCTCATGTGCGAAGTAGTACAGTGGTTTATCATGGACACACCCTTTCCACAATAAGCCTTCCATAGGAAGCAAGCTGTATTATGATAAGATTGTTATGTGGTAGCTGTTGTATCAAGCTGTTCGTCTGCATTATAAAAGGGTGGAACTTGCATTATGATATCATGATGCACTTTTTGGTATTTTAGCATCATCATGTTTAGGAATGGATGCTTATAGCTAAATTCCAAAATAATTCAACTCCTGTTACTATGTAAAAGTCTGGCAAGGGCAAATTGTCACACAAGGATACTTATAATACCTATAGCTATAATTTATTTTCCGGAGAATTATGAGAGCTATTGCAATCCTGATTTTTCATCAGTTGGTCACCCCAGGAGAAAGAAAACTTGATGCCCAATGAAAAACCTCCAACTTGGAAGTTAGAATGCATGTCATGAAATGTATAGCAAATTATGTGTTTCACAATTTTTCCATTTACTTTAGTAGATTATTCCTTCAGCATGAAAGAGATCCTAGGCTTCTGGATCTGGGAAACTTTAGTCTGCTTCTCTTAGTGAAGAGTCCAAAGTGGCTCAGGATTCCATGGCAACCATGAACCTGACCCCGGTTATTGAGGGCCCAACTCAGATTAGCCTTCATACATTGGATCTTGTTTTTGTCTTGGTAGGTGCAACTGATCTGATTTTGTGCCCTTATTATGGACTCTCTGATTGTTTCGGAGCTTTTTGGTGTCTCACACACACACGTACACACATACCCCGCTTGATGGACCTATTCGTTCAGTCTGTCTCATGTGTCTGATGGGTCTACTTGGTTTCCAAATTTTGAGTTTCCTGTGGATCTGAGGTAGTTGGATCAAGCTCTTAGTTGTCTCCTGGAATGAACGGGTGACAGCAACCTTGGATGGTATTATTTCTGTATACTCTGTGTCAAGGAAATTCCTTGGATCTCTGAGGAGCTCTAGGAGAGAAAATGTCAGGATAGCTGCCTAGAATGGTGATGGAGGAAGACAAAGTACAGTACAAGTCCAACCAAACATGTGTTTGAGCCATATTATGGCCTGCATCATGGCAATAAGGATGACAAAACAACTTTTTCTCACCTTACTGCATTTGCAAAATGCTTTTTGGCAGCCTTTTTAAGGTGAGCTGGACCCTTTTAGGGAAGGAGGAGGAGTAAGAACATCTGAAGGGCTGCTGCAAAGAATATTCTAAGAATATAAAAGATAAAATCACTCAGATCTATATCTATATCACTCGTTTAGTGACTGCCTTGTTTAGCAACCGCAGTTCTGACGGTGATGAAGAAGTAACTTTGCAACCAATCCTTGCATTTACAACATTCTCAGATCTGTGCTGTAAAGCAAAGGAAAGCTGAAATAAGATCACAAGTATAGTCATGATTTCACTTAATGACTGCTTCACTTAGCAACTGAGTTGCCAGTTCCAATTGTGGTTGTTAAATGAGGACTACCGGCACTCTCTGTTTGTGTGTTTGGCCTGGAACAGGATAACAAAGGATGTCTAATAAAGAGACCATTTTGCAAGCCCACATCCTGTTTCCTGCATCCCACCAATTTGGAGATAACATGCAGTGTACTGACATATACTCAGCATCCTTTAAGTAAATATAAATGTTTCAGATTAATTGTTTATATAGTTGTGTCAACCGTGTAATGCCCATTACTGAGTAGGAAGGTTTTTTATCTCTGACACTTGCTAAGTGTTCTATTTATAATAAATACTATAACATATCTGTTATACTTTTGAAGTTTATATATTTATTTTTATCATATTTATCTGCATTCCCTCCAGATATTCAAGAAGGTGTACATTTTCTCCCTGCACCCAGCCAGTTTATTTTCATAAAGCAGGATGGTTAAGCTAGTGTGAGAGGTAATAACTGGCTAAGTAGGGGTTCTGCACCTGAGTTGATTCTCTCAAATGCAACATTAACTGCCTTCCTCTCCCATTAATTTTTCCAGATCTGTAGTTTGCTTATATGTCAGTATTGATCATCTAGCATATAACTTCTGAGTTCTCCTTATCTCTTCATTGATTTAATTACAGTATTTCTAATCACTAGCCTCTAATTTTTGCTATTCTGCTTATCTTTTTCAATAACCATTATGACAACACTTCTATCCCATTGCTCACTGGTTTAGCAAAAGCCCTATCAGCTTTGTTAAAATGTAATGCAAAACAATTGGTTATTTTTTCTTCTAAATCCAGTGGTTAGAAAGTATGGATACTAATGATAAATATGATTCAAATAAGAATTTTATTATGAATTAAGAATTTTATAAGTGTAAAATGGGATATGCCATTCATCTTTAGCCTTTTTGCAGTATATATGGTACTATATAAGGAAGTAAGTATTGTGTGGATAATGACATAACCCATATACAGTGGGGCAAAAAAGCATTTAGTCAGCCACCAATTGTGCAAGTTCTCCCACTTAAAAAGATGAGAGAGGCCTATAATTTTCATCATAGGTATACCTCAACTATGAGAGACAAAATGGGGTAAAAAATCCAGAAAATCACATTGTCTGATTTTTAAAGAATTTATTTGCAAATCATGGTGGAAAATAAGTATTCGGTCAATATCAAAAGTTCATCTCAATACTTTGTTATATATCCTTTGTTGGCAATGACAGAGGTCAAACGTTTTCTGTAAGTCTTCACAAGGTTTTCACACACTGTTGCTGGTATTTTGGCCCATTCCTCCATGCAGATCTCCTCTAGAGCAGTGATGTTTTAGGGCTGTCGCTGGGCAACACGGAGTTTCAGCTCCCTCCAAAGGTTTTCCATGGGGTTGAGATCTGGAGACTGGCTAGGCCACTCCAGGACCTTGAAATGCTTCTTACAAAGCCACTCCTTCATTGCCCGGGCGGTGTGTTTGGGATCATTGTCATGCTGAAAGACCCAGCCACGTTTCATCTTCAGTGCCCTTGCTGATGGAAGGAGGTGTTCACTCAAAATCTCACGATACATGACCCCATTCATTCTTTCCTTTACACGGATCAGTCGTCCTGGTCCCTTTGCAGAAAAACAGCCCCAAAGCATGATGTTTCCACCCCCATGCTTCACAGTAAGTATGGTGTTCTTTGGATGCAACTCAGCATTCTCTCTCCTCCAAACACGACAAGTTGAGTTTAGACCAAAACGTTCTACTTTGGTTTCATCTGACCATATGACATTCTCCCAATCCTCTTCTGGATCATCCAAATGCTCTCTAGCAAACTTCAGACGGGCCCAGACATGTACTGGCTTAAGCAGGGGGACACATCTGGCACTGCAGGATTTGAGTCCCTGGCGGCGTAGTGTGTTACTGATGGTAGCCTTTGTTACTTTGGTCCCAGCTCTCTGCAGGTCATTCACTAGGTCCCCCCGTGTGGTTCTGGGATTTTTGCTCACTGTTCTTGTGATCATTTTGACCCTCACAGGGTGAGATCTTGCGTGGAGCCCCAGATCAAGGGAGATTATCAGTGGTCTTGTATATCTTCCATTTTCTAATTATTGCTCCCACAGTTGATTTCTTCACACCAAGCTGCTTGCCTATTGCAGATTCAGTCTTCCCAGCCTGGTGCAGGTCTACAATTTTGTTTCTGGTGTCCTTCAACAGCTCTTTGGTCTTGGCCATAGTGGAGTTTGGAGTGTGACTGTTTGAGGTTGTGGACAAGTGTCTTTTATACTGATAACAAGGTCAAACAGGTGCCATTACTACAGGTAACGAGTGGAGGACAGAGGAGCCTCTTAAAGAAGTAGTTACAGGTCTGTGAGAGCCAGACATCTTGCTTGTTTGTAGGTGACCAAATACTTATTTTCCACCATGATTTGCAAATAAATTCTTTAAAAATCAGACAATGTGATTTTCTGGATTTTTTTTTCTCATTTTGTCTCTCATAGTTGAGGTATACCTATGATGAAAATTACAGGCCTCTCTCATCTTTTTAAGTGGGAGAATTTGCACAATTGGTGGCTGACTAAATACTTTTTTGCCCCACTGTATGTGTTAGCTTAATCCATTATGTAGTGTAGAGCGTAAGGTAGATAAATCTGACAGAGATAATCCAGATCCATTACCAAAGTGACGAGTCCAAAACAAGTATAAAGTATTCCTTAATGTCTCAGACAGACACCTCCCTAATTCATTTGGGTATAAAAAGGGGATGGGCAAAACACAATCAGACTTGCAAGATTTGGTTATTATAGCCAATAAAAGCAGTCTTAGACTTCCTGATTCTTGGATCGGTCTTCCAGTGAGGCTGACATGTTGTTAGTTCTGTGTGGATGGATCAGGAGTTTTCTGTCCTGTGTTGTTCTTGCTGACAAGAGACAAAAGAATTGTTGTCTGGCTTCCTGGCTGAAGTATCTTCTAAACTTTCCATGACATACATCCCATTTGGCCCAGTAGAAAACTCTGTAGAATCAGAATTGAATTTTACCACAGAATATGGATTTGAAATTTTAATACAGTCTCTGATGGTTGTCAACAAGATAAATAAGTGAAAGACAACATGGGAAGATTTGTTAAAATGATCATGACAGTGGTGTCCATCACAAGTCATTTTGATATCAAAATGATGATATGTGCATAGTGATATCATTACACAAGCTTATACAAGTACATAAGTTGCAGCATTTGTATAATGATGTCATCATACATTATCATTTGCTGCGACATCTATGGATATTAGACAAGAATAATTATTCCTTATTATAATAATTATCAAGGGAAGTTAAACATACATTCAAGGTCAGTTGTTAGTATAAGTACATTGAAGAAGTAGGCACATACACATGTACCCAAATAATAATATATACCTAAAAGGTAGGGAGTATGGCCTTGATGATCAAGATATGTGGATTTTCTTTTATGCTGCTGCCGGCCATCTTGATACTCCTTTTTTCTGATGGCGTGTAAATAATTTGTGTCAAGTCCCACTTGTTCAGGCAAGATCAGAGAAACAAGAACCACGCAGAGTTTATTAAGATACCTTAAAGCTGGGCTAAGGTAAATATAGAATCTTGGAATTTCCGGTCCTTATTCATAGTGAGTTCTTTAAGGCAGAGTCTCTTTAGATGATTTGAAATGCTTCTTCGCAGGTTTCTTGCCATCTGGGCCGAGATGCCATTTGTGAGAAAAGCTGCCAGCAAACTGCCCTTCTCCCTCTTGATCACATGTATCTGTTTCCCCTTTCATTCCTTTCTCAGTCTCCCTGCAATCTCTCACAGTTTGATTGGCAAATATTAGAAGACAGCAGGAGAAACATTTTAATTATTGTTAATTGGCTGTTAGAGCACTATAGGAGATTCTTTTTCGCCAAATTATAATTGTTACATTTTTGATACATTATATCTTCCAGTTGTAGGTTACATTCCTTCTCAAAATAGAGATTGCCTTTAATTTATAGATTAGATCCTATAATCTGTAGAAGAAAAATGGAGTGGGCTTGAAAAAAGTTTGGCTAAATTTGCTTTTTTTTTTTTTGAAGCTGTATCCTAGACTGACTATTCAAAATCCTACTTCCAAAAAAGCAATTAGAACTTTAATTGTACTTTCAGTTAATGCTGTGCACAATCATTATGCCTTACGAAGTTTTCATTTTTGTTGCACAGTCAGCAGTAATCTGTTCCTAGTTTTCTAATTAAGAGGACACATTATGGGTACAAACAATAGCTCTGCTTTACAGGTAATGGTATATTTTAGGTGTTGCAATTTACTTGATTGTAAAATCTATTCTGGAAGAGATCCACAGGAGATATTAATAAAGAGTGGACTGAACTAAAGCATCTCAAATAGGTGTATCATTCTTCAAACTGATTTTACAAACAGTTCCTTAAAAGTGCAATAACATAAGGATTAAAAAGCTTCTTGGCCCATTTTTCCCCCAGACTGTGTTGTGTGAAAATAATATACAGTAATATGAAACAAATATTGCTTAAGGGTTCGTAGCTCAATATTCTGTTTGATGTTCCCATGCAACAGCTACTGCAGTGTCTTGGTTAAAATTATAAAATTTAGGAAAAAGCAATTTTACATATTACATGTTTTGTTCAATGATTCTTATTTGTGTAATAAGTTGCCTTGTAGAAAAGAATGCATACATCTTCATTCTTCTTTACTATTAGCTAATTATATGTAAGGTGGACCTAGGGGAGCAAGTGAAGAAAATGATTATAAATACACAGCACAGGTTAGAAGAGTTGAAGTCCCTGAATTAGCAAATGTCTTTAGACTGCAAATCCTTCCAGACTTAAAATACTGAGGGATTACTAGGTTCCCCAACACTCCTTAGATACAGCACTTTTAATGTAAAGTAGTATTTTACTTTGAAATAATCTAACCTCAAGTTTCATTTTGGTTTTGAAGCAATTTTTAGATTCCAGTTCAAAACAGAATGCACCGTCAAGGAAGTGTGAGCGGGCTTAATGGTAGAGCTGATTCTTTGGAAGGAAAAAGTTCCACTCAGTCCCTCATGATCCTTGGCAGCAGTAGGAAAGACTCATGTCTAAAACCTGCAAGAACTTCTACCCATTTTGTTGGAAAGTACTGAGTTCAGTTGAACAACAATATCAGTTGCTGTAAGGCCATTTCTTACATTCTTCTATAGATCTTTTAAATCGCTGAATTTTAAGGAGATTAAACATCCTACTGAGGTCCTTCTCTGACCATGAGTTTATCAGTTTACAGTTGGTGTAATGTCCCATCTATGCAGTAAAAATCCCAATTTAAGATTTTTCTTTATTTTGTTTAGTTTTTCTTGTTGGCTCTATATTTTTCATTTTTTCTTTAACTGTAAAAATAATGCTCTCACTATCAGAAATTGAAACCAGTATTGACCTGCTTTATCTCTGGACTAAAATGTTTTTTTGAATGAGAATGACAGAAAAAAACCCATCTTATTTCAGAGTTACTGATTCTTTGTTTCTGAACAATTAAGCTTCAGGTACATCTTCTCTGAAAATGTATGATGCTTTTTCTTACATAGAATATATCATGCTTCAGGAAAATATTGTTTTATGCACCAAAGGGAGGAAAATCCAATGAAATCTTACTTAAACATCTCTCATTTAGCTCTATTAAGTTGCATTAAGCTTACTCTATGAATACAACCTTTGCCTTATATGAAAAATAAATGAATGAAAAATAAGCAGCCAGTTGAGCTAACAAACATTTGTTTGTTACAGGCTGTCTTGTATAATGTCTTGTAGTATAAATGATAGGTTGCTATATATATTATATAAAAAAGAATACAGGGAAAAAGGAGTTTCAACTCTCAGATAGGTTTTCAGGTATTTTTAGCTCTACCCTGGGCCCATCCATTCTGATTATTAGGGCTGTGCAAATTCCTCCGAAAAGGTGCTTGAGGAGGCACAAGCGCACACCCACATGCATAGCCAGGAGCAGCTGAATGAGCTTGAAAACAGATGGGGCTGCTGTAGACATTCCAAAAGCTACACTTTGTACACACTTCCACATGTTTTGAAGGATCTTGTTTGAAGGACTTGCAAAACCATAGCAATTATATTTGATAACGCAGAGAGTTGATTGCATCAGCTAAGATGTTGTCACAGTCCCATGAAACCAGCTGGCAGTGGTTGCCTCAAGCAAGGGTTGACAGAACTGGAAGTGAAATAAACTCCATGATGAACCTCAGTTTGTGCCAATAGTGAGATACTTTTCATCTGCTTTCTCTCATGGCACTTCTGGGTTGTTCGTTTTGTTTTTGTTCATTTGCTGCTATTATTATGGTTGGTTGCACACTCAGCCAGATGTTTAGCCTGGATTTGGCATTTTTATCCACATATCAAGTCGTTCCCAAGGACCTGGGATAGGCAGATGTTGTTTGATGGTGTTAAAGGTATCATTGCAGGATATAAGCTGTTCCAAGTAAAGCTGCCTTTTACAATTGACTGATTATTATTATTTGTTTCTGCCTAGATAGATAGATAGTCAAGTCAATATGACAAACATACTCCTTCCTCCTCCTATTTTCCCTACAACAACAACCCTGTGAGGTAGGTTGGGCTGAGAGAGACCGACTGGCCCAAAGTCACCCAGCCAGCTTTCATGCCTAAGGGAGGCCTAGAACTCACAGCTATCTGGTTTCTAGGCCAGCACCTTAGCTACCACACCAAACTGGCTCTCAGTTATGGATTATTATGTTAATATTATTACCAGTAAAAATTAATTATAATTATAATTTATAATGCATTATGTATAATTATATATGCTTATAATTTACAAAATGCAATATTATAAAATAATCATAGTATTGATATTATATTGTTATTGTTAAATTATGGAGAAAATGCTATTATGGCAGTGTCTCCAAAGACTGAATTAGTGAGACTTCGTGAGTTATGGTCTTCTATGGAGTTATTTTTTAAATTTATTATAGTTACTGAGGTCTTGCTTTTCCTTGGAACTGATTGCTGAGAGTTAAAATGAAGTAGACTCATGTTTAAAAATTAAGTACAGACATACTCTCTTGAGCAAAATCTCTATTCTAACAGCAGACCTGTCATATTGTATATAGTAAAGTAAAGGCATTAATGTCATATCTTGTGACAGACTAAATTGAGCTCTAATAAAACCCTATTCAGAAGTAGCTGAGTTATATGACAGTGTTAAGAGTATAGGTAAGTTAAATGATGACTAAATATACTTGTGGACCATAACACAGCACAACAGTTGAATTACACAGAAAGTCAATAATAATAATACCACAAAACAGACAAAGTAATAGAAAATGAAGAAGCTAAAGTGCTCTGGGACTTTAGAATTCAAACAGACAAGCACCTGCCACACAACACCCCAGACTTAACAGTTGTTGATAAGAAAGGCAAAAAAGTCTGGATAGTGGACATTGCAATACCTGGAGACAGTGGAATAGAAGAGAAAGAACTGGAGAAAATCACAAAATATAAAGACCTGTAAATAGAACTAGAACGACTATGGCAAAAGAAAGCAAAGATAGTGCCAATAGTTATAGGCACCTTAGATGCAATCCCAGAACATCTGGAGCACCACTTCAACACCATCAAAATCACTATCAATCAATTGCCAAAGGCAGTTTTCCTTAGAACAGCTTATAACCTGCCACGATACCTTGGGAAGGACTTGATAAGTGGATAAAAATACCAAATCCAGTCTAAACATCTGGCTGACTCTGTGACCAATCATCATCATCATCATCATCATCATCATCATCATCATCATCATCATTATTCCAGCACTTGTAGTTCTTTTTCTGTTCTTGCTGTAATATGCCAGTTTGGACTTCCAGACCTCATTTGTAGTGAGATGATGGGTGTCTGCTGGGGGCAGTAGGGTGGTGGTAAAGTAGGGAAAGGGATGTGACATGTATCATGACATCACCACACAAACAATGCAAATTATGTTATTTACACCATTTGTATCATGACATAATTACATAATTAACATCAGTAGTGTGATACATTCATACTATGCATGGCATCATTGTGGCTTCTACCAAACGGCTGTGAATAAATCTAAGAACCACCCATCTCAAATGATCCGTGAATGAGATACATGAGTACCAATTCAACTATCATTTTTCTTAGCTTTTGTGTAATACGTTATTTCAAAATGTCAAATTTCTTAAGGAATTCCAGAGTGGCATTCTTACAGGATTTCTTTTCTTATAATTTGAAAGGACATTAGAGATGTTGGTACCTTTTAAAAATATCATCATGCCGCAGATATACATGGAGAATATACTGGAAATAACTCTTAAAGCATTTAACACAATTGCTCATTTTGTATCATATTTCCAAAGACCAGCAGAGCTGTGCTGGGCAGACTTAAAATAAAGAAGAATCGAGGATTTCCTATACAGGTATATATGCAATGGGAATGTTTTGCAAAAGGAAAAAAAAGAAAAAAAGTGCAAAGAATGATTAATATTAAAAGAGGTAGGGAAAATGCAGAGATTTTGGTTGAATTAAAATGTTGTTTTGGAAATGGGTGAAGAAACTAAATAAGGAACCTCCAACAGGATGTATGGAATTCAGAATAAAAGTTATGAAATTATTTGGGATGAAACTGAAGTATGGAAATACTTAAAGGAGATTTGTATGGGAATGATAGTGCTATGCAGAAGAGTAGAACTGAAAGAATACTTTAAATATTAGAGTCCACAAATATGTGATGAAAGTGAAGTTATAGTATAACTGGAGAAATGTTAAAATATGGGTGTAGTTTGCATGTAAGTGTCTGTGCAACTTATTTGTGTGTGTGAAAAGAACATCTGTGCCTGATGGCTGGAAGATTGCCATTATTCTTTTCCTATACAAATAGAAAGATAGCAAGAAGGAATGCAAAAGCTAGAAGAGGATTAGTTTGTTAAGTGTGCCTAAGCAGGTATTTGGCAGCATTCCAGCTGAAAGCTTAGAAGTGACAATGAGCAAACTTTGGGAAGTGGTTTTATGCAGGGGATGTGCAGATCAGAGGTTTGCTCTTCAGCAAGTCATTGAGAAATATATGTATATGAGAAAGTAAGTTTATTAGCTGTATTGATTTAGCTAAAGTGAATAGGTTTGAATTATTGGAGTGCTTGGCATTAATATGGATGGAAGTCATACTTAATGGAGTTGATTCTCAATAAGGAGAGACTTGAGATTAAAGAACATAAGACATTATATGAAGCATGTATAGATGTAGTAGAAGAAAGGCTAGAAGGGTCTGGGGAAGCATAGTGAATGGCTTTAGTACAAACTATTTTAGTTATGTCTCATTTTTCATATCTCATACATTTAATCTCTGTTTTACTTACTCCTTTTCTGCACTCTCAAAACATTCATTTCCACTGAAAAGGAAGAGCATGATTCCTTTTATGTATATAGGGAGGGGAAGGGAGGGGAGGGGAGGGGAGGGGAGAGGAGAGGAGAGGAGAGGAGAGGAGAGGAGAGGAGAGGAGAGAAGAGAAGAGAAGAGAAGAGAAGAGAAGAGAAGAGAAGAGAAGAGAAGAGAAGAGAAGAGAAGAGAAGAGAAGAGAAGAGAAGAGAAGAGAAGCTTTATTGATTTAGTCATCTGACCATATCAAAAGTATAAAACTGATACAAGTATACAAAGAAATACAAAGAAAACAGTAGGACATATTCATAAGTCATCACCCCTACAGTTAACCCTAATCTGATCGGTCTGTCCTCTTCGAAGTGGCCTTTGATATAAAGAGTGCAGCCTTATTAGTGATAGGTAGGTTTGTTCCCTGAAAAAAGGAAGACAGTTTCTCCTGGGTGCCCCAGGATTTTTTAGTTTTTAAATAAGAACCTAAGTAAACAGTCTGTTCTGTAGAATATAGTTTGCAATCAAAGAGAATCTGTGCAATGTCTTCAGCAGCTGGTACACCACCAGTACACAATCTTTCATCAAACTGAACTTCATGAAACCTCCCATATCTTACCATGGAATGTAGTTGTTCAAAATGAGCTCTAGAAAAAGCTGTTCTAAGATGCTGAGGCATATAAGCTGTTAAATACTTTTCTAACTGGGAGGCTGACTCATGTTGAGCCAGCCATATCAAGGACTTAACATGTTTAAGGGATGTAGTATCATCTTGGGTGGCCACATCCATGACCCTTTGTTTGAAACTTTTTTTGGCCTTCAGAAAAGTTTGGACTTTTTCCTGATTAGACTGGGTATTGGATGGAGAATCCATACTGTGAGATGGTATTTGAAAGCTGGGCAGCCCAAGTGCAAGGAGGCGTATTATGCAACTGCTCTTCAAAACAAAGCTTGGGTAATCTATCTGATTAATGGGAGCCAGTATATATCCTTGTCTGACCCCTTTATTGGTATCAGTATTCCCCCTATTAGGAAACTGTGTGCTCCTGTGCATATCCTTAGGCATGAGTTTGAATATAATGGCTTGATTAAAGAAAGGAGTCTAGGATCCATGCCCAGGTCCATAAGTTTCTTCCAAAGAAGGTCCCTATTTATTGAATCAAATGATGCACTGAGATCTATAAAAGTTGTCAATAGTTGGCTCCCTTTAGCTGTATATTTTTCTATTAGATGACATAAAATAAAACAGTTATCAACAGTGGAGCAACCAGACCTAAATCCAGTTTGCTCTTCAGGTAGCAAGCCCTTTTCAATTACCCAGTCTTCAGTCTTGAATAAAAGATACTTGGCATACAATTTTGCTACAATATCAATTAGACTAAATTGGTCTATAATTTGAGAGATCACTCTTATCACCCTTTTTGTAAATGGAGACCACAACAGAGAGCTCCCCACGAGCTAGATTTCAGCAGGAATTATTTATATGAATAAATAAGCCTGCCACTAAGGGACCCCACCAGTTAATGTGACATTTGAATAATTCAGGGGGTAGAAGATCTTCCGCAGGAGCCTTATTGACTTCAGAGTCTGAATGAGTCCTCTAATCTCCCGTTCAGTCATTGGAGGCCAAGGTGGGGAGGGACTACAGGCCTTCTATAGATCATTTTGTGAGTCCTCTAATCTACTGCAACTTGAGGCAGTGAATAATTGGCTGTAATATTCCTCCCACATAGAGGCAGGTATAGGAATGTCCAGGGAGAACCTAAGTTCCTGCAATATTCCTGCAACCAAATGCCAAAAAAAGACTGGGTTTGGGTTTTTCACTGCTAACTCTAAATTTAACCAGAGAGAGGACAAATTATGAGACTTCTTCCACTTGATAGGGTTTTTTTTTTTCAGTACTCTTATCTAAGCCATGACAGCATGGTTATTATTTGATGGATAATTCTCTGCTAAATGCATAGCTAGCCTTAATCTTTTTCTCAGGGGATGATACTCTGAATCAAACCAATGAGGGCTTTTTATCTGAGACCTTCTGGGGAGGGCCTTTTCAGTTAAAAATTTTTCCTAGTCCTGCACTTAGGTTTTCATAGGCTATAAGTACACAGTCAACATCTGTGCAAGGTGTAGTTACTGTGTCTACCAGAGTCAGGGCTTGATCAGAATTCATATTCATATATCGCATCCACTCTGGCCCATTTTATCCTTCTGTCCTGGTGGAACTCTAGATGAAGTGAAACCCATCTATCATTTGCAGTATGGGGTCTGAAGTCTGAACGCCCAGAAAAATTGACAACTGGTTGAAGGTCGCTATCCTCTCTTACTTAAACCTGGATGTCTGAGAAAAAGGACACATTATTATTTGAGCCACATATATAATCTACAGTATTATTTGATTTCTCTCAATGGTAAGTAAAGGGGTAAACAAAACTTTGGTCCTTGACCCCTAGAATTTGCAGGTTACACTTGCATACCAGGTTTAACAACTGTATACCAGCAGCATTTCTTTTCTGGTCCCTAAAAGACCACAAAGGTAATAGGGAGTGGAATTTTTTAGTGATGTTCATATAACTAATATGATCTTGTACAGAAGACCCTAGGCTCACGTTAAAATCTCCCAAAACAATTATAAGTGTTTTAGGAATCTTTGAGATTAACTCTATCAAGGTTTGCTCTACATTTACCCATATATCATGGGAATAATATGTAGTCGTTTGTGGGGGTATATAAACATTTAACATCACAATCACAGAGGCCTTATATTGGAATTTAACAGCTAAGCAAAAAGATGAAGAGGCACTATGCTCATTTCTGTGCCCATCCATCCTAGCTCTTGATCAGTATAGCCAAGCCCCCACTGCCTGGCCTTTTTCTTTTATTTTCTATGTTGGGTGACCCAGGACTTAAAGCCATGTATCAAAATCTGTTCATCTCCAGGTGTTAACCAGGTCTCTTGTACTGTAATCAGATCAAAATTGGGCGGAAATTCAGGTAAATCACATAGTTTGTTCTTCCATCCTGTTAGATTCCAAGTTAATGTATGAATAGTTGTATCATTAATCATACCTATAGGAAAGCAAGAAGAGAAACTAATTGGGGGAGGGTTGTAATATATCCCATTCAGTCATTCATCTGCAGAACTGAAATCAAGGGAACCTGATGTATTCAGGTATACACACAGATCAGCAACTTGAATTTTCCTTGAAGACTCTACACAGCAAAGCAGCTTACCAGAACTATGTGATTCTTCACCATGTTGACTCCCTGTTGTTGTAATATTTTGTCTGGTGTCCATGTGACTCTTCACCTAACAATCCAATGCACTGATGTTAGGGTCATCCATCTTAGTTTGGTTCAATGTACCTGGGGGCCTGGCGATCTCCAATATTCGATTGTGTTTGCCAGGATAGAGGTGTTGCTAAACTACCCGTGGCAGTGGGTTCATCCAAAGTATTGAGAGTTTTCTTCCGAGGGTTCCCTATGGCCTGCAGTCCATTTGGTAGAACTGTGGTCTGACAGAGATGCAAAGCATTGGTATGCCATGGACCAGGACTTACATCACAGGAGATACAGTCATTGATTGGGTGCTGCAGGTTAAGTCCCTTTTAATCTGTTAAAACTGTGAGATTGTCTTCCTTCTGGTTGCTCTTCTGTTGAAAATCCTCAGGTGAAAATGTATCAGAGGTGTATGTAGATTATTATTGTTATTGCAACCCTTTTGGGGAGATATTGCCACTAATTCAACCAGAGGTTCTGCTGCTATACATGTTGTTAACAGCGTCTATTGTAAATTCCTTGGTTTTCTCAATATTTCATTTTGCTCACTATTTGTACTGCTCCAGAAGAATGAATCAGCTGTGCTTCTAGAGCATCATCAGAAACCTTTCTGTCACCACATGACTTTAGGTGATTATCTGAGTGGTTTTTTGTCAAGGTCAAACTCTCAAAGCTATCTGTGGTAGGCAGCTTATCATTCCTAGAGCCTAGAAGAGATCTTCATCTTGCATAGTTGGATAAAAAAGTGAGCATATTTTTTATCCTGAAACACACATAGTGGGAATATTTGAAACTTACCAAGAAAAGCTTTCATTTTAAGCAACATCCCAGGGATTGTAGAGCATTTAAAAGTCAGCAAAACTCTTTTATTTTCCCTTTTAGTAGGTAGCCATTCCGCTGCCTGCAAGTCTATCAGATGGAGTTGACAGCAGAGGGGTTGACTTAAGGATGGAACAATAGCTCTTTTTGTATCCCAATGACCCCTTGTTAGTTCTATTAAGATAAATATGTAGGGCGACCTGGTTTATTTGAAAGATTCAAGTATTCCCAATCCCCTTCTCTCTCTTCTCATTGCACAGTAATGGGGAGTCCTCTCTCCTATTGGTGTTACAGTTGGAGTTCAAGTGTTTTTTGCTATTAAATGCAGGCTGCTCTCTCCTAGTGTTAGTTTGTTCGGCCATAAATGCAGTCAATTTGTCTAAATGTTTCTGAGCAAAAGTGTCAAAATACTTTTTTAAGGAATCCACATTGTTGCTTATTGTTGTTAAATAGTCAAAAATAGAGAGCACAGTCTGTGCTGTTCAAAGGCATGGTCGATATAAAGTCTGTGGGACTCTTGTTTGTGAGGTTCTTCACCTGCCCCTCCCTAGTGGATGCTGAAGTTGCCCGAGGGACTGGCAGCAGCCTCAGGAGAGGAGTGTGTTGTAAAAACTTTGTGGCCATCTTCTCGAAGAGAGGTAGAGAGATCTAACAGTTATGGTTCGATCTCCGTTTGCAAATCCCACTCCGAGACATCCTGTCAATTCATATAAGTGATGTTTCTACCATTACTATTATTATCAGATTTACTTACTGGTAAGTGTTTCTTTGTAGCTAAACAGTCGGCAATTTTTGGTTGCTGTGGAGGCTTTGAAGTGCTGGTTGTTCCTGAATTCATTCTGTGATGCTTCTTATTTTTTCCCATTCTCTTACTTGTTCCACAAAGTGTTTTTGAAAGTGTACGCTATTAAAATGAACTGATGCAGCCTGTCCTACTCTCTTTAGTAAAAAAAATGTATGTATGTATGTATGTATGTGTATATATATAATATAAAAATAAAGGCAAGGTAAAATAAAAAAGAATTTTACAAGCACATAGACACCATGTGTGCACTCCTTGTTATCTTGGGTTCTCCTTCTTTATGTATATATGTTTTTTAGTGTGCATGGAAAGGATAAGTATCTTAAAAATAAGCCTTTTTTTGCCATTCAAAGCACAAATTTGTATCCAATTTAATGTAAATATCTTTTGTACTCAGTTTAAATATAGTTAAGACTTGGGTAGAGAAATTATATGCCTTAGATTTTGCTGAACAACATATCCCAGCATTTCTTACCACTGACTGTGCTTCCTGGAGCTACTGGGTATTTCAGTTCAATATCTGTAGTGGCATGTTCCTACCTCTAGAGCAAAGTATCTCCTTAAATCATATATGTTCCTTCAAAGGGGATGGTGAATTTGGATTTATCAAATAAACAATGCTTTCAGCATTCAAAAATTCTACATTTTATTATTTGTCTGACTATGCATGTGATGAAGAAAATGGAAAGAGATATAACGTCCCTTAGCCTTATAGTCATATTTTACATGAGGTTTATGAATCAAATAATTTCTGCCAGATTAACTTCCTTGTTTATTACTGAGTGTCTTCCTTTCATTGCCAGAAGTTTACATGCCAGAACTACCTTGGCATATAAAAATAAGTAAATGTCATAGTAGGCTATGGATCAAATGATTAATCTATCTGCATAGCTCAATGCTTCCCA